>NW_027467754.1:342500-357500 GCF_046742065.1 Oratosquilla oratoria | reverse complement strand
AGTGAGGTTAGGTTGGCAGTAAATTCTTACAGCGATGGTAGTGTTTGTATCAGGGGGGGTGACTCCTCTTTTTACGATACTTTTAATGGCATCACATTCTTCTTCTTTATAATGATTGTGGTAATTGTTTCGGTGGTAGATGATGATCTTATGGTCTGGGGAGTCTGGGGTCTGGGCGGGAGCGGTGTATTGGTCAAGTTTCTTTTTGATGAGTCCTTCTGTCATGTGATCAGGATATCCGTTATTGGTAAGAAGTTGGCGGATACGATCAAATTCACGGTGGGTCTCTATCCAGCTACTGCAGTGGGTTAGGGCCCTGTTGATATATGTATGCTGCAGCTACAGACCGCTTGTAGGCTGTAGGGCATTCACCACGGGCATTGAGACACCGTTCCACATTGGTAGCTTTGGTGTAGACCTTCGTCCTGAAACCAACCTCATCTTTGGTAATGTCTAAGTCAAGGAAGGGGAGACGTCGTTGATCACTCTGTTCGCAGGTAAAGGTAAGACAGGAGTTATTCTGGAGGGCCATCATCAAGCTGTTGGCATCTTCATCGTTAGAGGTGGTGATGAAGATGTCATCGATGTAACGGGTATAGAGTCCAGGGGTAGGATGAAGCTAGAAAACCTTCTCTTCCACTTGAGCCATGTACATATTTGCAAATAGGACCCCAATAGGGTTTAAATTGTCATTATATCCGCCGCCCCCACCCGGATAATAAAAGGATAGAAATAGAGCATCTCATTGACCAGCTATTGACTTTACAAAATGAAAACCGTGTAACCCTTACCTTCTACGATCAGGCAAGAACTTGTCGGTGAAGCCGGCCGTAATAGGGGTACTTTCAGGAGTTCTCTACTCACTCCGGAATTGAAGGAGGCCGCTAAGGAACTTAGGGAAAGAAAAGACATTATTATTCGTAAGGGAGATAAGGCTTCTGTTTTTGTCATTCTAGACATCAATACTTACCTTGAAAAAATGGACTCCATTTTTGAGAACCCTACCAAGTTCCAGCGCCTTCAAAAAGACCCATGTGAAAGCCTAAAGAGAAAGATCAACGCTCTGATTCAGGAAGCCAATAGGAGTTCAAAGTTTTTCAATAAAGTGATCGTACATAGATAATACATAGGTGCATACATACACAGTGCATACGTACATGATACAAATTAATACATACATAGTACATACGTACATACATAATACATAGGTACATACATACACAGTACATACATACATACACAGTACATTTGTACATACATAATACATAGGTACATACATACAGTACATACGTACTTGACACAAACTGATACATACATAGTACATACGTACATACATAGTACATACGTAAACACATACTACATACGTAGATACATAGTACATACATAGTACATACATACATACATAGTAAATAGGTACATACATAGTACATACGTAGATACAAATTACGTAGGTACATAGTACATAGGTACACACATGGTACATGTGTACATACATGCAAAACCTATACAGTGCAGTTCCATTCAGTTGAGCTATCCTAGTCGGAGGCCATCTTGTCTAGTCCCTCCAGTTCTGTCATGAAGTAAGATTTATATTTTCTTACTTTCAAAAAAGAAGAGGATGAAGAAGAGGAGTGAGTAGGAGGAAGAAGAAGATGAAGATGATGATAAAATGGAGGAGGAAGAAGAGAGAAGGAAAAGAAGAAAAAGAGGAATAAAAAAGAAGAGAAGAGATAGAGAGAGAGAGGAGGAAAAGAAGGAGAAGGAGAGAAAAGAAAGAGGAGGAAGAGTAAAAGAGAGATAGAGAGCAAGAGAGAGAAGGAAGAGGAGGAAGAGTAGGAAGAGAGCGAGAGAGAAAGCAAGAGAGGAAGGAGGAGAGAGAGACAGCAAGAGAGAGAAGAAAGAGGAAGAGTAGACAGAGAGAGAGAGAGAGAGAGAGAGAGAGAGAGAGACAGAGAAAGAGAGAGATAGACAGAGAGAGAGAGTGAGGAAGAGGAGTGGGAGAAAGAGAGAGAAGGAAGAGGAGGAAGATGAGAAGAGAGAGAGACAGAGAAAGAGTGAGAGCAAGAGAGCAAGAGAGCAAGAGAGAGAATGAGGAGGAGACGAACAGAGAGAGACAGAGAGAGCGAGCAAAAGAAAGAAGGAAGATGAGAGACAGAGAGAGAGAGAGAAAGAGAGAAGAGGGAGAGAAGGAAGAGGAGGGGAGCGGAGGAAAAATATATGTTAATGATAAATGCATAAAAAACAATAAAAATGATAATACAAATAATAATACATAAAATAAATGCATAGGTATAGTTAAATAATAAACAAACAGGTAAATAGTAAATAATAGATTGACATATAAATAATAATAAATGAAAAACAAGCAAATAAACAAACAAATAATAACAAACAAATAATCAAATAATATAAAATAAATGACAGTCAATTTCAGTGGGACCCAACGGGTATTAGAGGTAAGCATTTACAGAGATGGGGCAGTCTACCTACCTAATCAGTTCAATGATAACGTCTGCCATGAACCAGAATGAAATATATAGAGAGCGTCAAGGATGTTGAAGGATAATGTGAAACTGACCTTTGCAACAGGGTTGGATAGACCTTCATATACATACCTGAAAAAGAAATATAATTATTAATATTTATAATAATAATTAAAATAATAATATATTAAAGCAAATAAGGAGAGAGAGAGAGAGAGCAGAAGAAGAGTAGAGAGAGTGAGAGAGAAGAAAGAAGAGGAAGAGAGATAAAGGGGAGAGAGAAGTAGGAGGAGAATCGAGAGAGAATAAAGGAGTGAGAGAGAGAGAGAGAGAGAGAGAGAGAGAGAGAGAGAGAGAGAGAGAGAGAGAGAGAGAGAGAGAGAGAGAGAGAGAGAGAGAGAGAGAGAGAGAGAGAAGGAAGAAGAGGAGAGAAAAAGGGGTAGAGAGAAAGAAGAGATAGAGACAGGGAAGGAGAGAGTGAAGGAGAGAGAGGGGGAGAAAGAGAGACAGGGAGAAAGAGAGATAGGTATATGCATGAATACAAGTACATATACACATGTACATTGTACACTTAGGCATAAATATACATGCGTACATACATATACATATATATATATATATATATATATATATATATATATATATATATAATACATACATAAATACATAGTACATACGTACATAATATAAACATACATAAATACACACATAGTACATATATAGGTAATACACACGTACATAATAAACATATATAATAACATACATAGTACATAGATAATACATAGGTACATACATACAAACAGAGTCCATATGTACATGATGCAAATTAATACATAGTACATACGTACGTACATAATACATAGCTACATACACAATACATACGTACATAATACAAATGCATACATAGTACATACACAATACATTCGTACATACATAATACATAGGTACATAATACAGTACATACGTACTTAACACAAACTGATACATACATACATAGTACATGCGTACATACATAGTATATACGTACACACATACGTACACATACGTACATGTGTACCGTACCATTTCCCATGATGTCAGTGCCCAAACCATTCCTGAGTTGTTTTAGCCCCTCAACTTGAAGACAGGAACAACTTGAAGAGAAAGAAGTTAGAAAGGACGGTCCTTCACCACGAGGCACAGACTCTGCCTCATTCAATATCAAAAAGCCCAAATCAATCAATTAGAAAATAAAATTATATACACCAAAGGAGATTGAGCGTCTCAAAAGATGCTACAAAAGTTGATATTTGAAGTCATCGAGGATTGTACGAACGCTCCAGAAAAGGAAGAGGAGGAGGAGGAGGAGGAGGGGAGATATATATATATTACAAAGGATTACAAAGGCAAAGCATGCCGACAGGAGACCTTTTGATCCATATCTAGGTCGGATGCAAAAAAAAAAAAAAAAAAAAAAAAAAAAAAAAAAATAATATTAATAATAAATTAAAACTATAACAATGTAAATAACAATTAAAATACATAAATAAATGCATTGGTATAGTTGAATAACAAACAAACAGGTAAATAGTAAATGATAATAAATTGACATATAACTAATAATAAATGAAAATCAGACAGACAAATTATAACAAAACAAAAACAAATAATATAACATAAATTATAATAATTACAGCATCTTACTTAGGTATTTATCTAAATGATTCTTAAAGCTTCGAACTGAACTACATTGCACTACCTGTGCAGGAAGTTTATTCCATTCATTAACTACACGGTTGGCAAAGTTGTTTCTACCTACTTCCAAATTGAATCTATTTCCGGACAGTTTGAGACCATTGTTTCTTGTCTGATTCTCATTCAATGTGAAAATTTGGTCACTTTTGATGTTGTCAATTCCCTTTAAAATCTTAAAGACCTGTATCAAGTCACCTCTGAGTCTACGCTTTTTTAGGGAAAACAGATTCATGTGCTTAAGTCGATTTTCGTATGATTTATTTTTGATATTTGGAATCAGTTTTGTGGCTCGCCGTTGTACTTTTTCCAGTCTGTCAATGTCTTTAATGAGATTCGGTGACCATACGGAAACAGCATATTCCAAATGTGGACGAACTAACGATTTATATAGCTTGTTAATGAGTGATGGACTTTTGAAATCAAAAGATCGCGCAATCAATCCCAGAATCTTATTTGCTTTCTCAGAGGCTGAAATACACTGCTTGGATGATTTGAGGTCGTTACTGATAATTACGCCGAGATCTTTTTCACTATCCACTTTTGTTAACGAATTTCCAAATAACTTGTAATCGTACTTGCTGTTATTTTTACCTATGTGCATTACCTTGCATTTACTTGTGTTAAATTTCATTAGCCACTTTTCAGACCATTGCTGTAATTTATCTAAATCTTCCTGAATATCTAATTGGTTTGAGTGATCATTTGCCACTCCGCACAGTTTTGTATCATCAGCAAATTTGGAAACAGTAGATTTTAGTCCATGGTCTATATCATTTATATATACTATGAATAGAAGTGGCCCAAGAACGGAACCCTGAGGAACTCCACTTGCAACACTTTTCCATCCAGAAGTTTTTCCATTTAAAACAACTCTCTGTTTTCGACCTTTCAACCAATTACTAGTCCAACCTAATAGGCTACCACTTATTCCATGCAAAGCTAATTTAGTAAGTAGTCTTTCGTGTGGGACGGTATCAAAAGCTTTTGCAAAGTCTAGATATATTAAATCTATATTGTTTCTTTTGTCATAATTCGAGACAACTGTGTTGTAGAATTCGAGTAAGTTAGTCACGCAAGAACGTTTCCGTCTGAAACCATGTTGGCTATCATTTATCAAACGGTTACTTTCTAAATGATATTCGATAGCATCTCTGATGATAGTTTCCATTATTTTTCCTACGATCGAAGTCAAACTAATAGGCCTATAGTTATTTGGTTTCTTTTTGTCACCTTTTTTGAATATGGGAGTAACGTTAGCTAGCTTCCATTCTCTTGGGACATTTCCGGATATGATGGATTTCTTGAAAATAATTTCTAATGGAACAACAATCTCATTTTTCATTTCCTTTAAGATTCTTGGATGCCAACCGTCAGGCCCTGGTGTTTTATTAACTTTGAGTTTGTCTATACACCTTTTAATTGTTTCTTTTGTTATATTTACCGTAGTGAGTAAGTTTACCCCAGACTTTTCACAGGTTTCAGTTTGGAATTCACTTTGAGGTGTTTCGTTTACGAATACCGAGCTAAAATAATTGTTTAAGAGATTACACATTCCTTCATTTGAATATTCAAGTTGACCGTCAGCAGATAATAGTGGACCAATGTGATTCCTAACAACCTTTTTATCTCTAATGTAACTATAGAATTCTTTGGGATTCTCTTTGGATTTCTCAGCGATGTTCATTTCGTATTGTCGTTTTCTTTTTCTTATTGTCTTTTTTAAATCTCTCTGTATTGATACATAACTTTCATAGTCATTAGATGCACCCGAGCACTTATATTTCTTATAAGCCTGTCTCTTTTTAGCAATACTTTTTCAGTTTCTTTGTCGAGCCACTTTGGGCGAGCCTGATTTGGGGGACGTCTGTCCTTAAAAGGAATGTAAGTTTGAATCATCTTAGTGAGCGTATTTTGAAATATTTCCCACATCTGATCTACAGGCCTTTCGTTTAATTTTTCCTCCCAATCTGTAAGCTGAAGCTCCTGACGTAGTTCTATGAACTGAGCTTTACTGAAATCGGGTATTTTAGAAGCACAAGTATCTATTCTAAAATTGTTTAGGAGTTTGAATCTGACTAAGTTGTGATCGCTATTTGCAACAGATTCACCGACTTCTACATCAGTTGCCATGCTTTCGCGGCTAGTGATCAATAAATCGAGTAAGTTTCCATATCTTGTGGGCTCTTTTACATGCTGAATTAAGTAATTGTCACCAAGAAAATCAATCAAGCGACTACCTATATGGCCATGTTCAAGGGTCATCACAATCATCACACACACACACACACACACACACACACACACACACACACACACACACACACACACACACACACACATATATATATATATATATATATATATATATATATATATATATATATATATAGAGAGAGAGAGAGAGAGAGAGAGAGAGAGAGAGAGAGAGAGAGAGAGAGAGGGAGGAGGAGGAAGAGCTAGAGACAGGGGAAGGAGGGAGGAAGGGAGAGAGAGGGAGAGAAACAGAGAGAGGGGGAAAGAGAGAGAGGGAGAAAGAAAGAGATAAGGAGGGAGAGGTATATGCATGAAAGCAAGTACATATACACATGTACATTGTACATTCACGTATAAATATACATGCGTACATACATAGTACACACACACACACACACACACACACACACACACACACACACACACACACACACACACACACACACACACACACACACACACACACACACACACACACACACACACACACACACACACACACACACACACACACACACACACATATATATATATATATATATATATATATATATATATGTATACACATAGTACATACTTACATAATACAAACATATATAGTCTACACATATACTACATACATAGACATTACACATGAATACAATAAATACATATAAATACATACATAGTACATAGTTAATATATAGGTATGTACATGCACAGTGCATACGTACATGTACAAATGAATACATAGTGCATACGTACATAAATAATACATAGGTATATACATACAAAGTACATACATACAGTACATACGTCCTTAACACAAACTGATACATAGTACATACGTACATACATAGTACATACGTAAACACATAGTACATACGTAGATACATAGTACACACATAGTACATACGTACATACATAGTAAATAGGTACATACATAGTACATACGTAGATACAAATTACGTAGGTACATAGTACATAGGTACATCATAGTACATGACCACGGTCTTCCTGTTCTCGGTCCACGTTTTAAGGTTGTCTAGGATGTTTTGCAGCGAGGAATAGTCAGGCTGCCTCCTGGTGTTCATGGGGATGCCAACTCTGCAGTCATCGACGTATTTCCATCTATGTGTGTGTGTGTGTGTGTGTGTGTGTGTGTGTGTGTGTGTGTGTGTGTGTGTGTGTGTGTGTGTGTGTGTGTGTGTGTGTGTGTGTGTGTGTGTGTGTGTGTGTGCGTGTGTGTGTGTGTGTGTGTGTGTGTGTGTGTGTGTGTGTGTGTGTGTGTGTGTGTGTGTGTGTGTGTGTGTGTGTGTGTACGTGTGTGTTTGTGTGTATGTGAGTTTATTTGTGTGTGTGTGTGTGGTTTTTTTTTGTGTGTGTGTCTATGTGTGTGTGTGTGTGTGTGTGTGTGTGTGTGTGTGTGTGTGTGTGTGTGTGTGTGTGTGTGTGTGTGTGTGTGTGTGTGTGTGTGTGTGTGTGTGTGTGTGTGTGTATGTGTGTGTGAGTGACTGTGAGTGTATGTGTGATTCACCATGATCTTGGATCACGTGTTGGACTCATAATCGACAGCTATTTCCTTCTCGGAAGAGAGCTCAGAGCTCATATATGACCGGTCACTGGGTAATGCTGTGGCTTTACACGCACACACACATACAACTCCCTGCCCACGAGAGTTGGAGTAATAACTCGCAGCACAACGATACTGAAATTATTTCAGCCCTGGGCGGGATTAGAACCAGGACCGCCGTAGATGCGGCCGCGAACACTACCACTACACTAACGAGTCGTGTGTGTATGTGTTTGTGTGTGTGTATTTGTGTGTATGTGTGTGTTTTTGTGAGTGTACTTCTTTGTGTATTTGTGTGTGTGTTTTGTGTGTGTTTTTGTGCGTGTGTTTGAGTGTGTATGTGTGTGTCTATGTTCGTATGTGTTTGTGTATTTCTGTATGTGTGTGTATGTGTGTGTGATAAATCCAAAGAGAATCCCAGACAATTCTATAGTTATATTAGAGGTAAAAAGGTTATCAGGAATCACATTAGCCCACTATTACCTGCTAACGGTCAACTTGAATATTCAAACGAAGGAATGTGTGATATTTTAAACAACTATTTTAGCTCATTTACGTAAATGAAACATGTCAGAGTGAACTACTTACTGAAACCTTTGAAAGTCTAGGGTGAACTTTCTCATTATGGTAAATATAACAAAAGAAAAAATTGAAAGGTGTATAGAGACACTCAAAATTAAGAAAAGACCAGGGCCTGACGCCTGGCATCCAAGAATCTTAAAGGAAATGAAAAATGA
Source organism: Oratosquilla oratoria (assembly GCF_046742065.1). Taxonomy (NCBI): domain Eukaryota; kingdom Metazoa; phylum Arthropoda; class Malacostraca; order Stomatopoda; family Squillidae; genus Oratosquilla; species Oratosquilla oratoria. The sequence goes on along the minus strand of NW_027467754.1, from coordinate 348,741 downwards.
GATTGCTGCTCCATTAGAAATTATTTTCAAGAAATCCATCATATCCGGAGATGTCCCAATAGAATGGAAGCTAGCTAACGTTACTCCCATATTCAAAAAGGGTAACAAAAAGAAATCAAATAACTACAGGCCTATAAGCTTGACTTCAATCGTAGGAAAAATGATGGAAATTATCATCAGAGATGCTATCAAACATCATTTAGAAAGTAACTGTTTGATAAATGATAGCCAGTATGCATTCAGACAGAAACGTTCTTGCGTGACTAACTTACTCGAATTCTACAACACAGTCATTTCGAATTATGACAAAAGAAACAATATAGATTTAATATATTTAGACTTTGTAAAAGCTTTTGATACCGTCCCCCACGAAACGCTACTTACTAAATTAGTTTCACATGGACTAAGTGGTAGACTATTAAGTTGGACTAGAAATTGGTTGAATGATCGAAAACAGAGAGTTGTTCTAAATGGCAAAACTTCTAGATGGAAAAATGTTACGAGTAGAGTTCCTCAGGGTTCCGTTCTTGGGCCACTTCTATTCATAGTATATATGATATAGACCACGGACTAAAATCTATTGTCTCCAAATTTACTGATGATTCAAAATTGTGAGGAATGGCAAATGATCACTTAAACCAATTAGATATTCAAGAAGATTTAGATGAATTATACCAATAGTCTGAAAAATGGCTAATGAAATTTAACACAAGAGCTTACCTTGGTGTACTATTTTCTCTGCCTCATATCTAAGACTCTCCATAGAACTTCTTGCTTTCGGTCTCCGTTCTTTACGTTTTTTTTTTTTTTTTTTTTTTTTTAAGCTTCATCTCTTAGTAGCTTCTCTAGTTCTCTTTCCTCAACATTTATTTCTCTTTTTATCCATATAGTGTTGTGATGTTCACTCTTTGCTAACTTACCTGATTTTGGCAGTAAGTCTTCTGCTACCATTTGTGATCTTAGTTTTATCTTTATGGATCGATTTCTTTCTTTAGAATATTGTCTCATCCTATATACTTCTATATCTTTTTCTACTGCTTGATCATTGTCTTGTAATTTTTTAGAAGCGTTTTTGCCATTTCTTTTTCTGTTTTTTTCTCTCAAGTACCTAACCAAACCATACTTTTCCTTTAGTCCATATACTACAATATAGTTTTTTCTATCTACTGTGACTCTGACCCAATTTGCTTTTTCTTTGATTTCTTGAATCATTGTCTCCTTTGCATTTTCCTGCATCTTTTGTTATACTATTTCTTTAAAAGCTATCTCCTCGTTTTCTTAATCTTCTGTAAATTTTCTCATCTAAGTTTTCTTCATTTCTTTCAGACATTGTCAGTATTTTGTGTTTTATTTCTTCTTCTTTTTAATTCTCTCTATTGGTAGTATCAGTGTTTTTTATCTTTTAATTTTCACATTTAACATCAATTAATTCTTTTTTTAATTCACTTAACTCGTTATTCATTTCGGAGCTCTTCTTCTTTAGTTCACATACCTCTCTATTGACTTGAAAATAGTCTTTCCTTAAAATCACAATCTCTTTCTTTTATTCATGAATTCTCTCTCCCACGAGTTTCTATATAAATTCATATCTTTTTCCATGTCTGTGATTCGACTAAAATTTCTTTTTTCGTATCTACCAAAGCCACAAAATAGGTCATCGCCGTACAATCTACCAATCCCTCTTGGGGTTTCAAAGCCTCTATTTATATTTAGTTTCAGTATAGTGCCTCCAGAGGGCTCTGTGTTTATATTGACACTCGAATCAAACTCATCGCCGTTCTCTCCTAATCCGCCTTGGTTCCCTTGCATTTTCTCACGATAGACACGTTCAACACTACACAGAGATCATTTTGGGCAACCACAAGTGCTCTCCCTCCCACTCAGTACAAGCCAGGCCTCTTGCTTTCCTTTGCACTGTTCAGAAATTTCGCCTTATTCGGCAGCCTAGGTAACTCTAGTTGACAGCTGTCAACAGGTCGGTGGTTCGTTCGTGTGTGCGTGTTTGTATATATGTGTTTGTTTGTGTGTGTGTGTGTGTGTGTGTGTGTGTGTGTGTGTGTGTGTGTGTGTGTGTGTGTGTGCGTGTGTGTATATGCGTATGCGTGTGTATGTTTGTGTGTGTGTGTGAATGTGTGTGTGTATGTGTGTGTGTATCTGCGTGTGTGTGCGTGTGAGTATCTATATGTACACACAAACACACACACACAAACTCTCTCACACACGCACACATACTTATAGAAATACATGCACACACACACACACACACACACACACACACACACACACACACACACACACACACACACACACACACACACACACACACACACACACACACACACACACACACACACACACACACACACACACACACACACACACACACACACACACACACACACACACACACGCACACACACACACACACACACACACACACACACACACACACACACACACACACAGTCACACACACCCACACACACACACAGTCACACACACCCACACACACACACACACACACACACACACACACACACACACACAAGCAAACAAACAAACAAACAAACAATCACACACATACACACATGACTCGTTGGTGTAGTGGTAGCGTTCGCGGCCGCAATTACATCGGTCCGGGTCCGAATCCCGCCTGGGGCTTAAATAATGTCAGTATCTCTGTGCTGTGAGCCGTTACTCGAACTCTAGTGGGCGGGGAGTTAGGTGTGTGTTCTTGTAAGGTCACAGCATTGCCCATTGGTCGGTCATATATGAGCATCTAAGTTCTTCTTCGGAAGGGAAATATCTATCGATCATGAGTCCAACACATAATCTAAGACCATGGTGAATCACACATACACACACAAATATAGTCACGCACACGCACGCATATATATACACACCCCTACACACGCACACACATAGACACACACACACACACATATACACACATGCACACACACACACACACAAACTCACACACACATATTCCGCCCAGGGCTGAAATAATTTCAGTATCGCTGCGCTGCGGGTTGTTACTCCAACTCTAGTGGGCGGGGAGCTGTGTATGTGTGTGTGCATGTAAGGTCATAGCATTACCCATAGATCGGTGAAACGAGCTCTGAGCTCTCATCCGGGAGGTTAATAACTTTCGATCACGAGTCTAACACGTGATGCAAGACCATGGTGAATCATACGCATACACATACACACAAACACAGAGAATCACACACGCACGCACACACACACGCACACACACACACACACACACACACACACACACACACACACACACACACACACACACACACACACACACACACACACACGAAAACACACACATATACACACACTCGCAATCATGTACACACACACACACAGACACATACAGACACTCACAAATATTCACACATACGTACACACACACACATATACCTATACACATGCGCACATACAAACACACACACACACACACACACATACATACACGTACACACACACACATATACACACACATATGAGCTCCGAGTTAGCGCTTTGTCGCTTGGAGCAAGGAAATGCCTTGTTATTTTCGGAATGAGAGAACTATGTGATCGAGTGATCGGTAAGGTGTAAAATCCAGTTTTGGAAAAGTGTAGTATAGCACGAAATGGAGGAAATAAAAGACGACAGAAGAATTAATGAACCAACGAAGAGAGGATTGGATATGAGTAGAGTGGAATCGCCACTGGGTGTGATATCGAAGAGGACGTGTCTAAACGACACCCCGAAGACTGCTCAAAGGTGGGAAAGCAATTTTTTTTCGGGATTCCAAAGAGAAAGGAGAGTAATAGGAAAAGCTATGGATACAGAAAGAGAAACTAGGTATAGCAGTGTACTAAGGAATGGAGACATAAATGACTTGATGGAGGAATTAATAGATCTAAGGATATATTATAGAGCCTTCTACAAAGAGGTGATAAATTTACGTAAAACTAACGAGGAAATAATCAGAGGTGAATGACTTAAAAAGTGAACTAAGTATGATTAAAAAAGAAAACGAAAGAAAGGAAAACTAGGATAGAAACAGAAACGAAGAACTGAAGATAGAGATCAAAGATCAAATACAAGCAGTGACCGATAAAGTGGGAGAATCAATCAAAGAGACGGATCTCATTGAAATAATGAATCAGTGGAAACAGGAAGGTGAAAATCGGAAAATAACTTGCAAAGAAATAGTACAACAGTAGGTAGAGGAAAGTGCAAAATAAACAGTAATTAAAGAAATTAAAGAAAAGGAAAACTAAGTGAGAGACACAGTGGATAAAAAAGATGCATTGTGGTTTATGCTATAAAAGAAAACCACAATGTTTACAAATACCAAAGAGAAAAGAGAAAGAAATTGCAAAGGAAATTCTGAAAGCGGTTCAGGACGAAGGGCAAGAATTAGACAAAGAAATCGACGAGATGCATAAGATGGGCACATACTCTAGAGAAAAACTCTATAGGCCATTGAAGATAAAAATAAGGACTCAAATGATAGCTGAAGAGATACTATCGAAAGCGGCAAAACTGGATAAAGTGAAAGTTACAAAAATGTGTGGATGAAAAAAAATATGAGCGATGAGGAAATAGTGAAAGATAAAGCACTAAGAAATGAAGCAAAAAAAAAACAAAAACAAAAAAACAAGAGAAGAACGGAGGCTGATTTTTTTTTTTTTTTTTTTTTTTTTTTTTTTTTTTTGAAGAGTATTGGATCTGAGGCTGAGAAAATGGTACATCAGAAAAAAAAAATGGTATACACAAACATGGACGGTATGATTTCTGGAATAAATGAACTAAACGACTATCTGTAAATAGAGAAATCAGACATAATGGGAATTGTGGAGACAAAATTGAAAGGTCCTCTATCATCAAGTAAGGTGGGACACGGTCTATACAACCATTGGGCGAAAAATAGAACGGATGAACAGAGGGAGGAGTCATATTATTGACTAGAAAGGGCTTAAATGTGACAGAGATAACAGAAGGAAAGCATCATGTGGAAATGATCATGGTTGTAAATAGTAATATGAAAAGTAGAAAATTGATAGTAGTATCTGTGCCCCTAACAACACAGGCTTTGTCTGATAGTGATCATTCGAAATTACTGGAAGACGCAGAGAATGCATTAACAGAGTTACTGATAGATGGAGGAAACATAGTATTTATGGGTGACTTTAATATTTTAGCGGGCCTTGTAAGAGGGTAGTATAGAAGAAAATGATTGGTCGGGACAACCAGGGATAGCTGCCGAGCCCTGTATGGGGCTGGTAGATAAGTGTAGACAGGTGGGGTGGATGGAGGGGTGGGTGGCAACAATTTTAGTTTAGTGTGCGGGATGTTTTCCAAATATAAACCGTGAAGGAGTTGCATAATCTCGCTCACCGTCTGAAGTTGATAAAGAACCGCTAGGGAACATATTTTAATGCTGATGTAACGATATGTGCTCTTGGCCATTCCGCTTCGATGTCGGGATTGTTTGTGTGGGTAGTGTTGCTTGGGACGTTGTAACAGTCTTTCTGATTGGAGAGGGGTGGAGGAGGAGAAAGAAAAATTGTTGGTGCATGGGAGAAGAGTCGCGCCCTTGGGGGAGGCACTTGTTTGTAACATTAAAGATCATTGGATGACTAAGGTAGAGACGTCGGAGCAGAGGTGACTTAATGAGTGGATTAAGGATCCCAGGCGGGAGTCCCTTGGTGTAAATTGACAAGCCAAGTGTATATAATTGGGAAGAAAATAGATAATTATACATACGTTTAATTCACCCTATCAAGAAACATTACTAACTTGCTACAGAGGATATGGTGAAAAACATACTTAATAGAAGAAAAGTTGAGCGAGAATGAAGAAATATAATACCATAGAAGGGAACAGTTAAACTGAATTAAACCAGTGATTACGAAGAGACGGGAACTGGAAGTGATGGGGGTGAAAATAGATATCTGGAATAAACTGAATGAGGAAACAATGAGTGCCAAAACTATACAAGATTTTAAGAACAAACTGGATGCGGAAAGATACAAAAGCGGGTGGGTCAATACGAGCACAGCTCTCTTCCCGTAAAATACAACTAGGTAAATACAACTATAAAACACACACACACACACACACACACACACACACACACACACACACACACACACACACACACACACACACACACACACACACACACACAGCTTGGCGGACTGGACCACCTGAAGGGAATGGATTCCTAATG
>NW_027467754.1:335000-340000 GCF_046742065.1 Oratosquilla oratoria | reverse complement strand
TTGAATTACAAGGCATCAGTTGGGAAGAGTGACCACATACAAATAGAGTTGGAACTAAAAGAACAAAATGTTGTGAGAAGAAATGAGAAACATAGAGAAGGAAGATTAATGTACAACAAAACGGACTTTGTAAAACTTCGAAAATATTTTCAAAACGCTAACTGGGAAAAAGATTCAAATGAAGAAACAAAAATCGAAGAGAAATGGAACATATCAAAAGAAAAATAGAAGGAGGGAACAGATAAATATATACAAAAGAAAAAACAAAAAAGGGTTTGCAAAAAGTGTTGTTATAACAAAAAGTGTAGTGACGTTAAAGATAGACGACACAAAGCCCGGAAAAAATGGAAAAAAAAAAAAAATACTAAATGGCAAACATACATCAAAGTGAGAAACAAATATGTAGATATAAGCAGGGAGGAGAAAAGAAAGCACGTAAAAGATATAATGGATAAATGCAAAGAACAACCTAAACTATTTTACAGATATGTAAATTATATGTGAATATATATATATATATATATATATATATATATATATATATAGATATATATATATATATATATATATATATATATATATACATATATATATATATATATATATATATATATATATGTGGAGTTCCAGGTAAAAATCGTAGTGGAGAGTTTATGGTGGAGATGTGTCTTGAAAGAGAGTTGATGATAGCAAACACAGTGTTTAAGAAGAAAGTCAAGCATAAGTACACATGGGAGAGGGTGGTGGATGGAAGGGTGGGAGATAGAGCGTTAATGGACTATATAGTGGTGACCAGGAGTATGGTAGGAAGAGTTATAGATGTACATGTTCTAAGGGGAGAGAGTGGGGGAATATCAGATCAGTTCCGGGTGGAAGGTAAATTGAGAGTGGATAATAAGTGGAGGAAGAAGAAAAGGGCAGAAGGTAGGGAGGTATTTAGAGTGAGAAGTTGAGAGAAGAGTGGGAGAGAGTAAAAGACAGAGTAGAACTAGGAGTGGAGGAGGAATGGGGATCGTTCAAGGAGGGAGTCATAAGGTGTGCAAAGATGGTGTGTGGATCAAGGAGGGCGGGAGGAAATAGAAGGAAGGGTAGTGAGTGGTGGGATGAGGAAGGAAAGAGGGGTGTAAAAGAAAAGAAGCAGGCATTCATAGAGTGGCTACAAATTAGGACGAGGGAATCGTATGAGAGGTACAAAGTAAATAGAAAGGAAGTTAAGCATAAGATAAAGGAAGCAAAGAGGAGAGCATATGTGAAATGGGGAAAGAGTATGACAGAAAATTTTGAAAGTAATAAAAACATGTTTTGGAAGGAAATTAAAAGAGGAAGAGGAGGCGAATCAAGTAGTGAAGAAAAAGTAAAAGGTGCAGATGGAGAGATGATAATGGAAGAGAAGGCAGTGAGAGGAAGGTGGGCAGAGTATTTTAGGGAGTTGCTAAATGTGAAGGAGGATAGGGAGGGAAATGTAGTTGCAGTGGGAAGCGCTAAGAAAATGAGAGTGATGAGTGAGGAAAATGGAGGGGAAATAGGGGAGGATGAAGTGAAAGCAGCTGTTAAGATGATGAGAGCAGGTAAGGCACCTGGGTTGGATGGATGCCATGCAGAATGTCTGAAGAAAGGAGGTACAGTTATGGTGGACTGGCTGGTGAGGTTATCTAATGTTTGTTTAAGAGAGGGTAGAGTGCCGGAGGACTGGAGAAGTGCCTGTATAGTTCCGCTTTACAAAGGAAAGGGGGACAAGTGTGAGTGTAGTAGTTACAGGGGGATCAGCTTGTTGAGTGTAGTTGGGAGGGTCTTGATTGAGAGGATTAGGAGAGGAACAGAGGAACAGTGTGGTTTTAGGACAGGTAGGGGATGTGTAGATCAGATTTTTGTGGTAAGGCAGATATGTGAGAAAGCTAAAGGTTAAGGTAAGGATGTCTGAAGAAAGGAGGTACAGTTATGGTGGACTGGCTGTTGAGGTTATCTAATGTTTGTTTAAGAGAGGGTAGAGTGCCGGAGGACTGGAGAAGTGCCTGTATAGTTCCGCTTTACAAAGGAAAGGGGGACAAGTGTGAGTGTAGTAGTTACAGAGGGATCAGCTTGTTGAGTGTTGTTGGGAAGGCTTATGGGAGAGTCTTGATTGAGAGGATTAGGAGAGGAATAGAGGGAGTAATTGGTGAGGAACAGTGTGGTTTTAGGACAGGTAGGGGATGTGTAGATCAGATTTTTGTGGTAAGACAGATATGTGAGAAAGCTATAGGAAAAGGTAAGGATGTTTTTTGGGGGTTTTATGGATCTAGAAAAAAAAAGGCTTACGACAGGGTAGACAGGAAGGCACTGTGGAAGGTACTGCAGATATATGGGATATGAGGAAAGCTGTTAAGAGCAGTCAAGATATTTTATGAGAGTAGTAGAGCTTGCGTTAGGATTAGATATGGAGAGAGTGAATGGTTTGAGGTAAAGGTAGGACTTCGTCCGGGATATGTTATGTCACCCTGGCTGTTCAATCTTTACATGGATGGGGTGGTGCGAGAGGTGAATGCAAGGGTAGTGGGTCAGGGGTTGGAGATGATTAAAGAAAATGGAGAAGAGTTGGAGGTGAGCCAGCTGTTGTTTGCTGATGACACTGCATTTGTAGCAGGATCAGAGGAGGGATTGAGGAAGTTAGTGACAGAGTTTGAGAAGGTGTGTGAAAGAAAGAAGCAGAAGATAAATGTGGGCAAAAGTAAGGTGATGAGATATACAAGGGGAGAGAGTGACAGTAGGCTGGAAGTGAGCATTAAAGGTGAGAAACTGAAGGAAGTGGATAGTTTCAGATACTTGGGTGGGAATTTGACAGGAAAGGGAGGAGTGGAGGTGGAGGTAGAATGTAGATTGAGAGAAGCGAATAAATGCCTTGGTGGATTAAAAAGTGTAATGAGAAATAGACATCTGGGAATGGATGCTAAGAGGAGGTTATATGAAGGAGTGATTGTGCCAACAGCAATGTATGGGGCAGAAACATGGAACATGAGAGAGGAAAAGAGAAGGAATTTGAATGTGTTTGAGATGAAATGTCTGAGAAGTATGATAGGGGTTACTAGGCGGAGGTGAGGAGAACAGGGGTGGAAAGGGAGCTGGGAGATAGGGTTGATGAAAGAGTATTGGGATGGTTTGGACACATGTAAAGAATGAGTGAAGAAAGATTAGTAAAAGAACTGTGGAAGGCGGAGGTGGAAGGAGTGCATATGAGGGAGCGTCCTAGTATGAGATGGATGGATGGGGTGAAAGGGGCTTTACAAAAGAGAGGAAGGACGGGAGAGGACAGAAGATAGGGGTGAATGGAGAAGGGTTGTGTATAGATGAGGCTGTGATGCATGAGGGGGAGTGGGTGGGGGATGGGGGGTGAGGAAGTATGTATGAAAAAATTTGACGCAGCCCGAAGGGATTTCTCCCCGTGTTCTCCTTTTCTGCATGAGGGGACGGAGAGGGGGGGGGGTCGCCGAATTTATGAAGCGGCCTTGCTGTGGATGTGCTGTGTCTTGCGACACTGCTTCTGACCCAAGGCAGTGGACAGGATGCAGGGATGACCCGTCATATAGGAGGTGCCAAGATAGGAGGGAGGAAGGAGGGTGGAGGGGAGTGGAATATATGGGAAATGGAATGGGTGGGAGTGATTTCTATGCCTTTTTCTTTTTGTCTACCCCCCGTGTAAGGGGGAAAAAGCCTTTGGTATATGTATGTATGTATATATACATACATATATATATATATATATATATATATATATATATATATATATATATATATATATATATATACTGGGTGGGGCGCGGAAACTTCCCGATTTGAGGATTAAATAGTAAACTGTTAACACTTCACAATTCTTTGTTCTAATTTTATGTCTATCACTCAACATGGGATATTTACTTTTACACTGTTTTAAAAACAATATATTTTTAATGTCCACCTCCATTGTCAATACACTGATTCAGACGATTTCGGAAGCTTTGGTCTACTCTCTCTAGCATGGTGAGCGATATATTGACTATTTCAGTGCGGATGGCATTCTGTAGGTCTTCCAGGGTCTGCTGACAGTCGTTATAAACCAGGAATTTGAGATAATACCACAGGAAATAATCACAGGGGGCTAAATCAGGCGAGCGAGCTGATTTCCCTGAGAGGAGGCTTAAACTGGCCAGCGCGTTCGCCTGATTTAGGCCCCTGCGATTATTTCCTGTGGGGTTATCTCAAATTCCTGGTTTATAACGACCGTCCACAGACCCTGGAAGACCTACAGAATGCCATCTGCACTGAAATAGCCAATATTGCGCTCACCATGCTAGAGAGAGTAGACCAAAGCTTTCAAAATCGTCTAAATTAGTGTATTAACAATGGAGGTGGACATTTAAAAGATATATTTTTAAAAACCGTGTAAAAGTAAATATCCCATGTTGTGTGGCAGACATATAATTAGAATAAAGAATTATGAAGTGTAAAGAGTTTATTATCTAATCCTCAAATCGGGAAGTTTCCGCGCCCCACCCTGTATATATGTATATGTATACATATATGCAGAAAAAAACACTGGGAAATAAGAAGCTTAGTCCGAACGTTTTCGTCTATTTAAGACATTATCAAGGAATACGCAGATACAGAATTTCACCGCATAATCTTACAGAAGCATATTGATATAATCAGAGTTGAAGTTCGTGAATCTTTTAATATGACTAATTCTTTAAAATTAATTTTCATAGAGCCATCCCAGAAAATTGGAAACATAGACTACTTGATTATTGTTATAGTAAATAAAGACATTCGTGTAACGTTCTTAGTGAGAAACTTAACAAAAAACTGTCTCTATTAATTAAAGACAGTGATTGGTCCAAGCATGCCAACCCTAATTTTGTTATAAATTTATCTGATAAACCTTTAAATAGTGCAACAACATGTGCTTTAGGATATGGTCTTAGTTTTGCAGCAACTCAACACGAAGTTGACTATGTTAACGTGGCCAAAGGATTTTGCAATTTAGAAAAATT
>NW_027467754.1:307500-322500 GCF_046742065.1 Oratosquilla oratoria | reverse complement strand
TAAGCACACGAGGCAATACGGTTGGACCTTTAGGAGACGATGATCCAGCAGGAACGCCCGGTTTTGTTTTGATTGTGCTATTCATATTCATGTTGGCTATGAAGGGGGGTTTGCAGTAATCTCACCTCCTTGCCAACTGGTTTCTGGTGAGATATTTCTCTGGTGTCACCTTATTAATTATATTCGGTGAAGCCCTATATCTATAGGGTGCCCAATGGTCCACGCCGTCATTATGACGGTACCCCATATATCTATGAGGAATTTCCCTGTTTGCCCTCAGGGACGTGTCAGTTAGCAGTGGGTCCTGCTACTGTGTGTTTGAGCTGCTGTTTGTCTGATCTTTCCTACAAAACCTGTTCGATATGGGTGACCCTGCAGAGGTTTCCTCTCTATCGACATAGCTTTTGTAATCATTAAAATTCTCAAGCCTATCCACCACGTCGAGGTGTCACCTCTCGGATAGGATATATATATATATATATATATATATATATATATATATATATATATATATATATAAATATATATATAAATATATATATATATATTATATTATATATATATATATATATATATATATACATATGTATATTCCTATTAAATGCTAAAGCACAAGTGGCGTCAATGATTTTAAGAAAACATTTCTCTAACTCTCTGTATTTCCTTTTCTCTTCATATTTCAAACTCTGAGGGAAATAGTGAAAGGCTTCAGAATGTTGATTCATTTTACCGACAGCTGTTTCAACCATTACAAATGGTCATCTTCAGGGTAATACAATACTTCAGTACAAACATGGGTATATAAGGCCGAGTGAAAATGGCAGGGAGAGGTCACTCGTGAGGTGGGAATCTGTCTACCCTACCGAGACGGAAAGGGTAACCGGGATAGCTTCCCGATGTGGAATTACGTCCCGGAAGTCTGGACACAATCCCCATGTGGGTTTTTGTCCCGTGGTGACGGTCTGTATTTTCTATTAGAGGGGAGGACATAATCAGATGAAATCTGTACATTTAAGATAGGCTTTTGTAAAGCGATGCTCACTGCCTCAGCTACAACTAAACTTCCATAATTGTTATCATGGTGGATGATTGTTGTATCACCTTATGAGATCTACTTGGGGCGGCTTTCTATAGTGGGCATGGACAAAATGTTGGTGGATGACTCCGTTGTTACGGTGAGCCTGCAGTCGTCTTCTTAAGGTCGTGAGGGTATGGCTGACGTAGCTAACATCGAGGGAGTTGCATGCCCCTTCAGAACATTTGAATTTATATACTACGCCGGTTTTAAGTTCCTTTAGACACTCGGGGACGGGGACGCTTTTCATGACAAGGGAAGCAATCAGGTTGGGACGGCTGAAGACTTTCAGTGAGACCCTTTCGTAGGGCTCCTGAGGTGAAACGCCTCTAGAGATAATCCTACGAAGGGTATCGGCTTCCTGTCTGTAAGCAGTGCCAAAATCTAATTTGTAGTAAATCATTAGGGTTTTCTCCGGATTGTCAGCAGTGGTTTTGACTCGTGTGTGAAACTCTTCCATATTCTTTCTAATGACATCTTCTATGGTGTTACAAGAGAAGCCATTATTCTTTAACACCTGTCTAACGCGTTCAAGTTCTGTATGGACAGCTTTCCAGGTGCTGCAATGAGAGAAAGCCCGCCTAACATAAGCACCAACTACAGACCTCTTATAAGAGTCTGGACACTCACCCCTGGCATTTAGGCACCGCCCAACATTGGTATCCTTTGTGAAAACAGAAGTGGCGTAATGGTCCTCTTTCCTTTCGACAAGGACATCAAGGAAGGAAAGGGTTTTGTCCTTACTCTCTTCGATGGTAAAATTGAGGACTGAATTTGCTTTGAGGGCGTCTGCTAACTTCCTGGTATCGCTGCTTTCTCTGACGGAGATAAAAATATCATCAATATATCTGGCGTAGATCCTCGGTCTATGGTGACTATTGAAGGTCCTAGTTTCGACAGCAGCCATGCACATGTTGGCAAATAGGACACCCAGGGGTGACCCCATCGCAACACCATCCACCTGACGGAAGAGTTCCCCTCTGTGGGAGAGGAAAGGTGCCTCCATCGTACATGCTTCTAGCATTTCCTTCAATAACCTTTCGGGTATTAAAAGAGGGGTTCGGCCAGATCTGTAAACGCAGTCCAGGAAGATCTCTATAGTTTCTTGGGCAGGAACGTGGGTGAAAAGGCTCTCCACGTCCAGAGAAGCAATGTCTTCGTCAGGATCAGAAGTTCTCAGGATGTCAATGAACTCAGCAGCTGACTTCAAGGAGTAACCTATATATATATTCTGTTAAAAACGACAGCAAAAGAATTATTAATTAACTTTTTCCGTGAGCTCTCAAGCTTGCGAAAAGTAGATTTCTGGTAGGGGGAAAGGGAGTAAATTAAATTTCCAAAACTCATAGGAAACAAAAGTTATAATGAGCACAAAAATACAGCACACAGTAAACAAAATACAAGAAAAGAGTACAAAGAATACAGCAAAAAACAAAATACAAGGAGAACATATTAAATTTCAAAAACGTTTCGGAGATCATTCTGCATCCTCAGTTAATGTGATTAAGATTGGAAAGAACATAAGAACATAAGAAATAAAGGAGACTGCAAAAGACCATAAGGCCTACACTAGGCAGCTCCGTATCCATCACCAACTGTCGTTCCCATCCATAAAGTTGTCTAATCGTTTTTTAAAACAACTGATAGTTTCAGCGCTTACTACGTGGTTACTAAGTTTATTCCATTCATCGACCACCCTATTTGTAAACCAATTCTTGCCTATTTCCTTCTTAAATCTAAATTTGTCCAGTTTATACCCATTACTGCGAGTCCTGCCCTGTTGTTTTATTATGATGACCTTGTTTGCATCACCCTTGTTATAGCCTTTGATCCACTTGAACACTTCTATTAGATCACCCCGCACTCTGCGTCTTTCCAGAGAGTGTAAGTTTAGGTGCCTAAGCCTCTCTTCGTAAGGCAAATTTCCGAGTCCTTGTATCATTTTGGTCATTCTTCTCTGTACCGATTCTAGTGAATTTATGTCCATTCTGTAGGACGGAGACCAAAACTGTACCGCATAGTCAAGGATGGGTCTAACTATCGCTAGATAGAGTTTGATAATTACCTCTGCACTTCTATTCGTTACCGTCCTAGCAATGAAGCCTAATGCTCTGTTTGCTTTATTTCTGGCGCTAATGCACTGCTTCCTGGTTTTAAGGTCCGGACTCACCAGAACTCCCAAGTCCCTCTCGCACTCAGATTTGTCTAAAAACGTGTCATCTAAGTTGTATCTATTTTTGGGGTTGTGTAGCCCTACGTTTAACACGCTACACTTAGAGATATTGAAGTTCATTTGCCATTTCACCGACCATGTTAACAGTTTATTAAGATCATCCTGCAGAATCTGGGCGTCGTTTCCTGACCTAATTAGGCGTCCTATTTTAGTGTCGTCCGCAAACTTACTAACATCACTATCTAACCCATCGTCTAAGTCGTTTATATACATAATGAACAATAAGGGACCCAAAACCGAGCCCTGGGGGACCCCGCTAGTAACATTGCCCCACCTAGATTTTATTCCATTTATGGTGACCCGCTGTTTTCTGTTACTAATCCAAGCTCTAATCCATTCTAACACTTTTCCTCCTATGCCATGGGCTTTGATTTTATTTAGTAGTCTCTGGTGTGGCACTTTGTCGAACGCTTTGCTAAAGTCAAGGTAAATAACATCGTAATTTTCATTGTTGTCTGACGCCTTATATACCTTAGTGTAAAAGGATAGAAGATTAGTCACGCATGACTTACCTTTGGAGAAACCATGCTGTGAATCACGAATTAAATTATGCCCTTCAATGTGTTCTCTGAGTCTATTTACTATTATTGATTCAAGCATTTTTCCTATAACCGATGTCAAACTGATTGGCCTGTAGTTGCATATGGTCGATCTATCTCCCTTCTTAAAAACAGGAACAACGTTTGCCTGCCTCCAAGCAGTTGGAACAGAACCAGTGTCTACCGATTTATTGAATATTTCAGTTAACTGGTCGCAGATTTCAAATTTACACTCTTTAAGCATTCTTGGAAAAATTTCGTCCGGACCCGGAGATTTTGTAGCTTTAAGTCTGTCAATCTGCTTGATAACTTCTTCTTTACTAATGCTGATATTAGTTAGGCTATTTTCTTCATCCCCTCTGAAAATCGGATCGCAGTCAGGTACTTTATCTAACCTCTCATTAGTAAACACCGATAGAAAATAATTGTTAAACTCCTCACTCATTTTTTCTTCCGATTCTATCATGACATTTTCGTCGTTTTTAATTGGTCCTATTCTTTCTTTATTTTTTGTTCTATAGAGGTGAAAGAAACCCTTTGAGTTGGATTTTGCTTGACTGGCAACCTTGATTTCATAATTACGTTTCGCTGAACGTGTATTCCTTTTAACCAGCTTTGCCATTTCGTTATATCTTGATCTAAGGTGTGAAAAGCACGGGGAGAAGTCACCGTGTTGAAACTGGGGGAGGTCCCACATATGAGTACGAACACTAGTTGAGATCACAGGTTGGCGGAAACATTACTCGGAGAGGTCACTTCCGGGTTCGGCGCCAGTCTGCTTCTCAGTCTTTGGGAATGACGAATGGCAGGATGTTCTTCTCTTTGGCGGGGAATGGGAAGTCTCTGTGGAGGAGACCCCGAATTCTTGGGATTGCTCATCTGGCTCCTCCGAACAGGTTTCATGCTAGGGAGGAGGGCGAAGTCATTTACTTGCCTATTAATGACAGGTTGCAGCTCCTTTATCCAGATGGCTTCCAAGATAGCCAAGCGCTGTGGATCCTCTTCTTTTGCCACAACATCGGTGTTTTTTACCATAGTCTTCCTATCAAGGTGGCGTCGATGCTGGGTCCAGTGCTTTTCACTTCATTTAAAATATGCTCCCTTTTCCAATCTTAATCACATCAACTGAGGATGAAGAAAGATCTGCGAAACGTTTTGAAATTTAATTTGTTCTGCTTGTATTTTGTGTTTTGCTGTTTTCTTTGTACTCTTTTCTTGTATTTTGTTTACTGTGTGCTGTATTTTTGTGTTCATTATAACTTTTGTTTCCTATGAGTTTTGGAAATTTAATTTACTCCCTTTCCCCCTACCAGAAATCTACTTTTCGCAAGCTTGAGAGCTCACGGAAAAAGTTAATTAACAATTCTTTTGCTGTCGTTTTTAACAGAATATGCATCAGAGAGGATCTCCTGCCACGCTCCTGCTACATGTATATATATATATATATATATATATATATATATACATATATATATATTGCAGGTGTATAATGTAATCACACATTTGTCAATCACGTGAGAGCCACCGTTGGAGTAGAAAAGACTGGAGACGGGGAATCTATATATTTCGATTGCAAACTGCAATCGTCTTCAGTAGATACAAATAGGAATAGTGAATGCTACTTAAGTAGCACCCTTGGCATGAGAAAGGGGAACATTGGGAGAGGTCTCTACCAACCGCCCACTCCGTATGTGAGGTCAGGAGGCAAATGTCTTTTTAATAGGCTGGTGATGAAAAGTCCTGAAATTTTATCCGGGGCCCATTGCCCCTTTGAAATGTTGATATTGGGCTGGTATTCAATTATAGTAGATTCTACCATTTTCCTCCTGAACTCACACCTGGATTTATAAATAAGCTCAGCTTTGTCCCAGTCTAAACGCTCCGTGAAACACCATCCGAATCTCTGGGTGTTTCTCCCTTTGAATTGTTATATGGAAGGAAGGTAAGGGGACCCCTCAAGGTAATCAAGGACCATATCATATCTTCTTCTACCTCACCTTTACAGTCTGTTAACCAGTATATTGTTGCCCTTAAGGATAACCTAGCCAGAATTCATTCCTTTGCCTTGAAGAACCTTGAACATGCACAAAGTAAAATGAAGGTTAATTTTGATCAGAAATCTCGTAAGAGAGAATTCAAGGAGGGAGATATGGTTCTTGCATACATTCCTATCTCTGGACAGCCTCTTCAAGCTAAATACCATGGTCCTTATGAAATTCAGAAAAATATGTCAGAATATAATTACGTACTAGAAACCCCTGACAGACGTAAAACTACTCAACTTGTTCATGTTAACTTGCTTAAGCCATACCTTGCCAAAATACCACTAGACAGTTCAGTCAAACCATTGCTTTCGCTAAATCATGGTCCCAGTAAAATACCTATGTCAACCGACCGTCCACGAGTCCACGAACCGACGTTGCCACATTTCGATCCTCCCACAGTCGGCAACAACAGCGACATCTTGAACAACCTACTTTGGTCCTGGAGCTGCAACGTCTACGTCGTGGGACCACCCCCCAACCCCAAGAGTTGGGGGCCAATCAGCAGCAACTACCCCTGGCCATCAGCTCTACGCAGATGGCACCGATCCCCAAGGAGGAGCTACGCCTACCTGGGGGAGTACCACAATCCTTTTTTTTCCAACACACAATGTTACGTTTTTTCTGCACTGAGGGGTCATTTTCCGGCGATCACCCCTCTTCTTCTACTTTTAGCCGGAGATGTAGAGAGCAATCCTGGGCCCACCACAAAATACACATGCCCAACATGCTCTAAACCCATTACTTCGAGCAGACAGACAAAGGGCTCAGTTCAGTGCAATATGTGCAAAAACTGGGCCCACCTCACTTGTACAACACTTGCTGACACAACCCAATACACAAACACTTGGACATGTTCTACCTGCCCTCCAGTAGCCCCAATCCCACCTCCCCAACCACAGCCAACACCCTTACCCACTCCCAATTTCCCTTTGCCCTTACCCCCGATTAGTACTCCCCTTCCTTTGTCCCCGATCTCTCCTTTCCCCCCCCTCTGACCCAGATCCTACACCTTCCCCACTACCACCCCAACCTCAACCCCAAACGGCAACATACAACACATACAAAACACACAACATCAACATATTACAACACAACATTGACGGTATTAACACTAAAAAACATGAACTTGAACACTTTCTTAAACAACACAACATACACATTGCAATTCTACAAGAAACAAAATTAAGACACTCACACAAAACACCATCATTTCATAATTACACCACCATCAGACAAGACCGGACTGACGGCAATGGCGGTGGACTCATCACCCTGATCCACCATTCCATCTGTTTTGTGGACACAAGTGCCACAACCAAAATTCTCCTCCCTACCACAGATAACACAACAGAAACCCAATCCATTCGTATCCGCACAGGTAACAATTCAACACTAACAATAGTTAACATGTACATTCCCCCCCAATCATCCCCCACAGTTCCAAACACCTTCAGACCTCAACTCAGCCAACTAACCTCAATCCCCAACCTGATCATGGGTGGTGACTTCAACGCCAAGTCGTCTGCCTGGTTTGTCGACAACCCTGACACAGACAGAGGGCTTGATATACAGACTCAATTCGACTCATTGACTATCATGAACAACACGCATAATCATACACATATCCCATACCAAGCCCTCTACACTCCCTCCTCTCCTGATATCACCTTTTGCTCCCCCTGCCTAACCCCAACAACATCATGGAGAGTGGTCGGAGCCCTTGGTTCTGACCACCTTCCAATCATCATCACCACCAAAACAAGATGCACCCCAGTTGGCCACAGACACACTTACACCAATTACAAGAGAGCTAACTGGGAAGCCTTTAATGAAGAGACAGAACAACATTTTGAAACACTTAACAGTACACCAATCACAAACATAAACAATGCTGTGCACGCTTTTAATACAATCATACAAAACGCAGACAAGAGATACATCCCTAGAGGCAACAGAAAATCACACAACCCCAACTTCACACCAGAAATCCAAGGCCTCATCAGACAACGTGACACACTTAAACACGATACCCCCACACCTATCCCTCAAAACATAGCAGACCAAATACAAACACTAAACACTGTGATTGCCAATAAAATACATGAACAAAAAACACAAAATTGGCAAAACTTTATCAATACACTTGATCACAAAACAAACACCAGCAAATTGTACAAAACACTCAACAGCATTACACTATCCAACACTAACACTACACGCTCTCACGCAGCAATAATCACAACAACAGATAATCTACCCTCAAACAGACAACAAGCAAACGCACTCATACGTCATTTTGCACAGACGAGCCATCTTACATCTCACCCTGACGACCGACGCACCATTCGACGTAAGAAAGACTTTCCCACAGACTCAGACTTTACACCCTTCATAGACAGTCAGACAAAACTCATAATGCATAGTCTCAAGCACTCATCTGCCTGTGGCCCTGATAACATAAGCAACATCCACCTAAAACACATTGGACCACAAGGTATACACGCACTCACAAACATTGCAAACTACAGCTATTCACACAACACTATACCCGACATCTGGAAGCATGGTAAAATAATCACCATTCCAAAACCGAACAAAGACCCAACAATCCCAACATCGCACCGCCCAATCACACTTCTCTGCACCCCCTCTAAAGTCATTGAACGCCTAATACTTAAACTTGTCACACCATATATTCCCCTTGCTGACTCACAACACGGTTTTAGGCCACTTCACTCCACAAACACTCTTCTGACAAACCTCACACAAAGAATTTTAGATGGCATCAATTCAGATAGGCCCCACCACAGAACACTTCTTATAACATTGGACATTAGTAAAGCTTTTGATGCTATCCCCCGCCACAACCTAACAAATAAAATATATAACACAGACATGCACAATAACACCAAAAGATGGCTGGCCAATTATCTGGCAGGCAGGAATGCTCATGTGTCATATAATGGCCAATCATCGCACATCAGAAACATTAAGAACGGAGTACCACAGGGCTCAGTTCTATCCCCCACATTATTTAATCTATACATGCATGACTTACCCACGCCAGACACCTCAGAAATACAAATCTCTTCCTACGCAGACGACATAACAATCACATGCACACATCGTAACACAGACAAAGCCGCAGAAATAATCCAGCCTTACCTTGACACACTCAACACATGGTTCATCACAAACAGACTCAAAATAGCTCCAACCAAATCTACAGCAACACTTCTCACCAACTGGACAAAAGAACACAAATACATACCTCATCTCTACATCAACAACACTCTAATACCACACACAAACACACCGAAAATTCTTGGTGTAACATACGATACATCCATGTCTTTCAAACAACACCTCACAAACATAAAAAACAAATGCACACCTAGACTTAACGCACTTAAGTCAATCACTGGAACAACATTTGGACAAAACAAAGAAACTAATATAACAATATACAAACAATGCATACGCTCAGTGATGAATTATGCGAGTCCTGCATGGGCTCCTAATCTCAGTGAGACACACCACAACACCCTTCAAATCATACAAAACAAAGCCCTAAAAACAATTACAGGCTGCACAAATACATCACCTACAGACCATTTACACCATGAAACAAAAGTCCTCAAAGTCAAGGACCACCTCGACATGAGAGGCACACAAACACTTGCCGCAGCCACCACAAACACATCACACCCGCTACACTACATAGCAGAACACCCACACACACCAAGAAACATTAAAACTACACCCAAAGACCTTTATTACACACAGATACTCTCTTCTCTTCCTCCACAACCACCAAATACCAGCCTCCGGAAACATATTCATAATCATATCACTCACCGCTCCATTAACACACTGAAAGACAACACACTGCTGCATGCCAGACCCCCTGATATCCACCCTTCTGAATCCTCTCTCCCACGAAAGGACAGAGTCCACTTGGCCAGACTGCGATGCGGTCACCACCCAGCACTTCTAAGCTACCAGAAGAGGCTGGACGACCGTGTTGTGAACAGCTGCCCAGGATGTAACACTTCACCCCATACCATACAACACGTAATGGAAGACTGCATTATACACAATCATGCACGCAAACAACACAACATACACTCTATAAAGGATTTGTGGGAAAACCCAGTTTCGGCTGTGGCCTTCCTTGGGGAGACGGGACTGCTCGGACAGACAGTCTAGGGAACAACAACAACAACAACAACCTACTTTCGTACCTTAACCACTTGAATCCTGATCAAACTAAGGAAATTTCTGAAATTATTTCTAGTCACAGATCCTTGTTCCGAGATAATCCTGGCCGTTGTAACCTGACGTGCCATGAGATTCAACTGTATCCAGGAACTTCTCCTAGCCGCCAACACCCGTACCGACTGCATCCCCAGAAGAAGCTGATAATGAAGAAAGAGGTCGACTATCTAGTGCAGCACGGTTTGGCAGTTCCCAGTAATTCCCCATGGGCCGCTCCGTGCGTTCTGGTCCCTAAAGAAAACGGACAAACTCGACTGTGCACGGACGACCACCGAGAAGCAGCTACTGTCCATCATCTCTGCCCTGCGGAAGTTCAAATGCTACGTAATACCCAGCTCGACCCCCTTACGGATATTCACGGACCACAATCCGTTAATATTCCTTGAACGGAACAAGAACAATAATAGGAGGCTATTACGTTGGTCCTTGTTCCTCCAACAATACCTCCTCGATATAAAATTTATCAAGGGTTCTGATAACCTCCTTGCTGATACCCTTAGCCGTCCTGATTAGAACTCCCAACTCGTCTGTTCTCCTGAGTTGATGAGTTCTAGGGGGTGTGTGTGTGATGGCCCACTATCCTCCATGTATATAAAATGTCTGTATCTGTATGTCAATCTTTAATTGTAAGATAATTATGTATGTACTGTAAATTGCTTGTATACGTTGTGATGGCCCACCATCCTCCATGTATCTAAAAATATCTGTATCTGTGTTATCCTGTACTTGTTAGGTAATTACGTATGTACGGTAAAAACTGCTTGTATACTTTATGGGATCTACTCTCTCTAGACCGACGGACGTGAACTAGTTCTGTCCGGCTCATCCTTCGCCTTCCTCCCGTTCTCGCCAACTGTATATATAATGCATCTACCGGCTCCTAGCGGGCGCACTTTCGTTGGCTGAGCGGCGCGTAACTTTATCTCTCCCATATTGCTTTTGCTCTAGTACCATGGCGTCACCACGTATTCTATATTCTCATGACTTGGTTTTCGGTGGAGGAATTAATTGTCAATTGATTAATTTTGTTGTTGTAAAGTTATATTTGTTTTGTTGGCTTTTTGTTATACATTAAATTAGTTATTTATGTTAACTTCCGTTTGGATTTGCCTTACCCACATCAAGGCCACTAAGTACGAACCCCTCCTAGACATATTTCCTTATACCCTTGCGGAAGGCATAACAGTATATATATATGTATATATATATATACATATATATATGTTCACTATAAACCCACTATCGGAGAAATAATATCGGAAGTACAGGAAAACTGTATATTTCGACTACTATCTGTAGTCCTCATCAGCAGAATAGTTACAAGAGGTTAAAGTACAAGTATATATGAGGTAGTAAGGGGTACATAAAAGGGGATGGGGAAAGTTGGGGGACTCAGGTTACATGCCCTTGATATGGTTGGGTCAAGAAAGGACAGTTGGTGGTATTTTGTCCCACCGCTCTTGACATTAATTTGTTGACTGCTGACTTCGTAATATAGTCTGGGGGCCACTGACCTTTTGTGGTATTGAAGATAGGATAATGTTTTATTAAAGAAGCCCTTTACGTAAGTGAAAAACATAAAAATAGACTTAATAAGAAACTTATTAGATTGTGCAAAAACAGTGTTTGGACTAAGTTCTCTCTAACGGACAATGTGACTATCCTCTCGGATGAGACTCTCTCAAGATACGAACAAGAAGTTTAGGGGTTAATTTTGCCATGAAACCAGACAAAAGTCATACCTTGGACTATATTGTGGGTTTTGATAAGTTCATGGCAGCTAACGATTATGACAAAGACCTACAGTGTTTAAAAGAAGTCCTTTTGCAAGGTATTATAGACTGTGTCAAGGGAGATAGCGGTTTTCCTAAAAGATTGAAATTAGCAATTGAACATCTCATACATACATACATATACCAAGGCTTTTTCCCCCTTTCAAGGGAGGTAGCTAAAAAGGGAAAGGCATAAAAACACTCCCACCCATTTCATCCCTAAATACACTCCACACCCCTCCCACCCTCCCTCTCATCTGAGCACCTCCTGGATGACGGGTCATCCCTGCACCTTGTCCACCGCCCTGGGTCAGAAGCAGTTTCGCAAGACACAGCACATCCACAGCAAGGCCGCTTCATTTAATAGGCGACCCCCCCCCCTCTCCGTTCCCCCTTGCATATAAGGAGAGGACGGGGAGAAATCCCTTCGGGCTGCGTCAAAATTTACTCACACATACTACCTCACCCACCACCCCCCGCCCATTCCTCCTCATGCAATCACAACATCATCCATATACAACCATTCTCCACTCACCTCTGTCTTCCGTCCTCTCCCTTCCTTCCTCAACAGACATTCCCCTCTTCCCCAAAGCCCCCTTCATCCCATCCATCCACCTCATCCTAGGACGTCCCCTCATGTTCACTCCCTCCACATCTGCCTTCCATACCTCTTTTACTAGTCTTTCTTCATTCATTCTTTCCACGTGTCCAAACCATCCTAATATTCTTTCATCAACCCTATCTCCCAGCTCCTTTTTCACCCCTGTTCTCCTCCTCACCTCCTCATTTCTCACTCTATCCAGCCTAGTAACCCCCACCATACCTCTCAGACACCTCATCTCAAACACATTCAAACTCCTTCTCTCTTCTTCTCTTATGTTCCTCGTTTCTGCCCCATACAGTGCTCCTTCATACAGTCTCCTCTTCGCATCCATTCCTAAATATCTATTCCTCATTACACTCTTTAATCCACCAAGGCATTTACTCGCTTCTCTCAATCTACATTCTACCTCCACCTTCACTCCACCTTTTCCTGCTACACTTGCACCCAAGTATCTAAAATTATCCACTTCCTCCAGTCGCTCTCTCTTAATGTTCACTTCCAGTCTACTGCCACTTTCACCCCTTGTACATCACATCACCTTACTTTTACCCACATTTATCTTTAGTTTTCTTCTATCACATACTCTCCCAAACTCTGCCACCAGCTTCCTCAATCCCTCCTCCGACCCTGCCACAAGCGCAGTGTCGTCCGCAAACAACAGCTGGCTCACCTCCCACTTTTCTCCATTTTCTTTAACCATCTCCAATCCCTGACCCACTACCCTGGCATTCACCTCTCGCACCACCCCATCCATGTATAAGTTGAACAGCCAGGGCGACATAACGCATCCTTGACGAAGTCCCACCTTTACTTCAAACCACTCACTCTCTCCATTTCTAATCCTGACACAAGCTCTACTACTCTCATAAAAACTCTTGACAGCTCCCAAAAGCTTTCCTCCTATCCCATAAATCTGCATAACCTCCCACAGTGCCTTTCTGTCTACCCTATCATAAGCCTTTTCCAGATCCATAAGAGCCCAAAAAACATCCTTCCCCTTTCCTATAGCTTTCTCACATATCTGTCTTACCACAAAGATCAGATCTACACAACCTCTACCTGTCCTAAATCCACACTGTTCCTCACCAATTACTCCTTCTGTTCCTCTCCTAATCCTCTCAATCAAGATCCTCCCATAAGCCTTCCCTACTACACTTAACAAGCTAATCCCTCTGAAACTACTACATCTTTTTATTACTTTCAAAATTTTCTGTCATACTCTTACCCCATTTCACATCTGCTCTCCTCTTTGCCTCCTTTACCTTTTGCTTTACTTCTCTTTTCTTTTCTTTGTACGTCTCATATGACTCCCTCGTCCTCTTTTGTAACCAATCTGTGAATGCTCATCACAAGAGCCGACAAAGGAGGTAAAATAGTAATTCTTAACCAAAAAGACTATGTCACAAAAGCCCTTAATATGTTAGCTGATAAGGACACCTATGAAAGCCTTACTGAAAATCCCCTCAGGAACACCTCCGCAGAGTTTAATAAGAAAGCCCGAAAAATAGAGGGAGATGAATTATTTGATAATTTAAGAGTTATCAACCCTCAATTACCTAACTTTTATGGCCTTCCTAAATTACATAAAGAAGGCACCCCTCTAAGGCCAATTATCTCCAATAAGAATTCATGTACAAGTAAGGTATCAAAATGGCTCACAGGGATTTTGTCACCATTTGTGGGAAGTTTCTCAAACTCTCATATTAAACACTCAGAAGATTTTGTGAGTAAAATTTAATGACAAATCATACCTACAAATAGCAAACAACTAAGTCTCGATATAGTTTCCTTATTCACAAATGTTAACACGGAAGATATCTTAAGTTTTTTGGAAAACAAACTGCACCCATATCAATACAAACTCCCACTTTCAGTATTAAAGATTATCAGCCTGACCCGTTTATGCATCAATACCAATGTTTTTACTCTCAATAATTCTTATTTTAGACAAAGATATGGTTGCAGTATGGGTTTTAACCTTTCACCCGTGTTAGCTAACCTATACATGGAATATTTTGAAAGTACTTTATTACCTAAGATTAAACCACCTGACACGTTTTGGTTTAGGTATGTTGATGATATTTTTACACTATGGGACGATAAGTGGGGTTCTTTTGATGAATTCTTTGTTAAATTAAATAAATTGGCTAGGAATAATAATTTTAAGGTGGAATGGGAAGAAGGAGTTAGGATCCCATTCCTGGACATTTCGGTCATAAGAGACCCAGACCAATTGTCCTTTTCTGTGTATAGGAAGCCTACTCACACAGGAAATTACCTACACTTTTTTAGCCACCATCCGGATAACATTAGATATAGTGTTGCATCGGGCCTATATCTTAGAGCCCTTAGGATTTGTAGTCCACAACTTTCTAACGTAGGTTATCCGGAATGTTTTTTAAAGAAAGCCCTACATAAAGCCAGATCTAATTTTTATAAACCAAACAACTCCAG
>NW_027467754.1:290000-297500 GCF_046742065.1 Oratosquilla oratoria | reverse complement strand
TTTGTTTGTGTTTACATGTTTGTGTTCACTTCGTGAGATAAGTTCACTGAAGTGAATTTACTGGTCGGTTGCTCGGTCGTCGGTTTTTTAATTCTTTTAATAATATTTTTCTTTCACTAATAAGTAAATAATAATAGCAACATTTAGGATTGGCCGAAACGTCGTACCCTGCAGAGTTCTTGCCGAAACGTCAGTTGCTGAAACGTCTGTGGCCGAAACATCCTATATTCGATGCGCTCCCCTCCTGCATGCTCATAATGATGTTGAACTTCTGGACTGGGTTGTTCAAAATAATTTTTTGCACTATCTTGGCGTTGAATCTATCTTGACATTAAAAATCATGGTGACACAGAGCGTTAACATGACTTTTAACATCAAGATAAACTAACGCCTGAATTAGTTTTTGAACAACCCAACCCTAGACTCCTTGTTATGATATGTTATCAATGTTAGGCAACTTTTTGTGCAACAATAACACCATTTACCTTAGTCCACACATGAAAGCTGTATAATTTTAATTTAGATAATTTGGTGCACTGTATAATTTCAATTTAGATAATTTGTTTCATAAAATTAATTTCGTTTTCACAGAGTATGTGCAAAAATATTGTCACTTGAAATGATATATATTTCTTTAATTCTTTTAATAATACATTTTTTTTCAATAATAAGTAAATAATTATAGCAACATTTGGAGGACTGGCCGAAACGTCCTACCCTGCAGAGTTCTGGCCGAAACGTCAGTGGCCGAAACATCCTACATTCGATGCGCTCCCCTCCTGCATGCTCATAATGATGTCGAACTTCTGGACTGGGTTGTTCAAAACAAATTTTTACATTGTCTTGGCGTTAAATCTATCTTGACATTAAGCATCATGAACATCAAGATAAACTAACGCCAGAATTAGTTTTTGAACAACCCAACCCTAGACTCCTTGTTATAATATGTTATCAAATTTGGGCAACTTTTTGTGCAACAGTAACACCATTTACCTTAGTCCACATATGAAAGTTGTATAATTTCAATTTAGATAATTTGTTTCATAAATTTCATTTCATTTTCACACAGTATGTGCAAAAGATATTGTTACCTGAAATGATGTATAAGTAATTTTTTCTTAATTATTTTAATAATATATTTTCTTTCAATGATAAAAAAAATAATGATAGGAACATTTGGAGGACTGCTGATGCGATAATGTCGCTGTTATGACAGTCGCTCTTATAATACAATCGCTTTCATGTGGTCGCTGTTGTGATGGTCGCTGTTTTAAAAGAATCGCGATTGTGAAGTCGCTCTATTGACAGTCGCTGTTATGACAGTCGCTATTCGGAACCCGAGCCATATATATATATATATATATATATATATATATATATATATATATATATATATATATATATATATATATATATATATATATATATATATATATATATATATATATGGAGTTCCAGGTACAAATCGTAGTGGAGATGTGTCTTGAAAGAGAGTTGATGATAGCAAATACAGTGCTTAAGAAGAAAGTCAAGCATAGGTACACATGGTAGAGGGTGGTGGATGGAAGGGTGGTAGATAAAGCGTTAATGGACTATATAGTGGTGACCAGGAGTATGGTAGGAAGAGTTAAGGATGTACATGTTCTAAGGGAAGAGAGTGGGGGAATATCAGATCATTTCCTGGTGGAAGGTAAATTGAGAGTGGAGAATAGGTGGAGGAAAAGGAAAAGGGCAGAAGGTAGGGAGGTACTTAGAGTGAACTGCTTAAATGAAGAAAAAAAGGAGAATGAGTATAAGAAGTTGAGAGAAGAGTGGGAGAGAGTAAAGGATAGAGTAGAACTAGGAGTGGAGGAGGAATGGGGATGGTTCAAGGAGGGAGTCATAAGGTGTGCAAAGATGGTGTGTTGAACAAGGAGGGCGGGAGAAAATAGAAAGAAGGGTAGTGAGTGGTGGGATGAGGAAGCAATGAAGGGTGTAAAAAAGAAGAAGCAGGCATTCATAGAGTGGCTACAAATTAGGACAAGGGAATCGTATGAGAGGTACAAAGTAAAGAAAAAGGAAGTTAAGCATAAGATAAAGGAAGCAAAGAGGAGAGCATATGTGAAATGGGGAAAGAGTATGACAGAAAATTTTGAAAGCAATAAAAAGATGTTTTGAAATGAAATTAAAAGAGGAAGAGGAGGCGAATCAAGTAGAGAAGAAAAAGTAAAAGATGCAGATGGAGAGATGATAATGGAAGAGAAGGCAGTGAGAGGAAGGTGGGCAGAGTATTTTAGGGAGTTGCTGAATGTGAAGGAGGATAGGGAGGGAAAGGTAGTTGCAGTGGTAAGCGCTAAGAAAATGAGAGTGATGAGTGAGGAAAATGGAGGAGAAATAGGGAAGGATGAGGTGAAAGCAACTGTTAAGATGATGAGAGCAGGTAAGGCACCTGGTCTGGATGGATGCCGTTAGCGTTGTGGTAGCGTTCGCGGCCGCAACTACGTCGGTTCGGATTCTAATCCCGCCTGGCGCTTAAATAATTGCAGTATCTCTGCGCTGCGAGTCGTTACTCCAACTCTAGTGGGCGGGGAGTTAGGAGTGTGTGTGCTTGTAAGTTCACAGCATTGCCCATTGATCGGTCATATATGAGCTCTGAGTTCTTCTTCGGAAGGGAAATATCTATCGATCATGAATCCAACACGTGATCCAAGACCATGGTGAATCACGCATACACACACAAATACAGTCACACACAAATACAGTCACACACACACACACACACACACACACACACACACACACACACACACACATATATATATATATATATATATATATATATATATATATATATATTCTGTTAAAAACGACAGCAAAAGAATTATTAATTAGTTTTTTCCGTGAGCTCTCAAGCTTGCGAAAAGTAGATTTTTGGTAGGGGGAAAGGGAGTAAATCAAATTTCCAAAATTCATAGGAAACACAAAAGTTATAACAAACACAAAAGTACAGTACACAATAAACACAATACAAGAAAAGAATACAAGAAATACAGCAAAAAAACAAAATACAAGCACAACAAAATAGATATCAAGACGTCTCGCAGATCTTTCTGCATCCTCATTTGAAGTGAAAAGAAAGGGAAAGGGAGCATATTTTAAATGAAATGGGAAGCATGGGGAGAAGTCACCGTGTTGCAACTGGAGGAAGTCACACGCAGGACCACGAACACTGGGAGAGATCACAGGTTGGCGGAAATGGTACTCGGGGAGGTCACTCCCGGGTTCGGCGCCAATCTGCTTCTCAGTCTTTGGGAACGACGTATGGTAGGAAGTTCTTCCTTTTCGCGGGGAATGGGGAGCCTCTGGGGAGGAGAGCCCGATGTCTTGGGATTGTCCATCTGGCTCCTCCGAACAGGTTTCATGCTAGGGAGGAGGGCCAAATCATTTACCTGCCTATTAATGGCAGGTTGCAGCTCCTTTATCCATATGGCTTCCAAGATAGCCAAGCGCTGTGGGTCCTCTTCCTTTGCCACAACTTCGATGTTTTTTACCATAGTCTCCCTATCGAGGTGGCGTCGATGCTGGGTCCAGTGGTTTATATATATATATATATACCTATATATACCTATATATATATATATATATATATATATATATATAAACACACACTTAAACACGCACACATATAGACACACACACACACACACACACAAACTCACACACACGAATTCCACCCAGGGTTGAAATAACTTCAGTATTGCTGCGCTGCGGGTTGTTACTCCAACTCTAGTGGGCTGGGAGCTGTGTGTGTGTGTGTGTGTGATTGTAATGTCATAGTATCACCCATAGTTTGGTGAAACGAGCTCTGACCTCTCATCCGGGAGGTTAATAACTGTCAATCACGAGTCCAACACGTGATGCAAGACCATGGTGAATGACACGCATACACACACATACACACAACCACACAGAATCACACACGCATACACACACACACACACACACACACACACACACACACACACACACACACACACACACACATACATACACATACAGAGACACATGGAGACACTCACAAATATTCACACATACTTACACATATATACACACATATATATGTATACACATACGCACATACAAACACGAGCACACACACACACACACACACACACACACACACACACACACACACACACACACACACACACACACACACACACACACACACACGCACGCACACACATACACGTACACACACACACACACGTACACACACACACACACGTACACACACACACACACTCACAAACACACACACATACCCGTACACACACACACACACACACACACACACACACACACACACACACACACACACACACACACACACACACACACACATGAGCTCCGACTTAGCGCTTTGTCGCTTGGATCAAGGAAACACCTTGTTTTTTTCGGAATGAGAGAACTATGTAATCGAGTGACCGGTAAAGTGTAAAGTCTAGTTTTGGAAAAGTATAGTATAACACGAAATGGAGGAAAGAAGAGACGACGAAAGAATTAATTAACCAACGAAGAGAGGATTGTATATGAGTAGAGTGGAATCGCCCCGGGGTGTAATACCGAAGAGGACGTGTCTAAACGACACCCCGAAGACTGCTCAAAGGTGGGAAAGCAAATTTTTTTTTCAGGATTCCAAATAGAAAGGAGAGCAACAGGAAAAATTATAGATACAGAGAGAGAAACTAAGTATAGGAGTGTACTAAGGAATCGAGACATAAACGACTTGATGGAGAATAGACCTAAGAATAGATTATAGAGCCTTGTACAAAGAGATGATAAATTTACGTAAAACTAACAAGGAAATAATCAGAGATGAATGACTTAAAAATTGAACTAAGTATGATTAAAAAAGAAAACGAAAGGAAAACTAGGATAGAAACAAAAACGAAGAACTGAAGATAGAGATCAAAGATCAAATACAAGCAGTGACCGATAAAGTGGGAGAATCAAACAAAGAGACGAATCTCATTGAAATAATGAATCAGTGGAAACAGGA
The DNA here is from genome assembly GCF_046742065.1 of Oratosquilla oratoria. Taxonomy (NCBI): domain Eukaryota; kingdom Metazoa; phylum Arthropoda; class Malacostraca; order Stomatopoda; family Squillidae; genus Oratosquilla; species Oratosquilla oratoria. Next base: position 292,459 of record NW_027467754.1, on the reverse strand, counting down.
ACGTGAAAATCAGAAAATAACTTTCAAAGAAATAGTACAACAGCAAGTAGAGGAAAGTGCAAAAGAAACAGTAATTAAAGAAATTAAAGAAAAGGAAAACTGAGTGAGAGATACAGTGGATAAAAAAGATGCATTGTGGTTTAAGCTATAAAAGAAAACCACAATGTTTACAAATACCAAAGAGAAAAAGAAGAGAAAAAAATTGCAAAGGAAATGCTGAAAGCGGTTCAGGACGAAGGCCAAGAATTAGACAAAGAAATCGACGAGGTGCATAAGATGGGCACATGTTTTAGAGAAAAACTCTATAGGTCATTCGAAATAAAACTAAGGACCCAAATGATAGCTGAAGAGATACTATCGAAAGCGGCAAAACTAGCTAACAGTGAAAATTACAAAAATGTGTGGATAAAAAAGAAAATGAGCAATGAGGAAATAGTCAAAAGATAAAGCACTAAGAAATTAAACTAATGGAAAAACGAGAGAAGAATGGAGACTGATTTTCTTTTTTTTTTTTAAGAGTATTGGATCAGAGGCTGAAAAAATGGTACATCAGAAAAAAGGAAACATAAAAAAGAGAAGAAAAAAATGGCATACACAAGCATGCACGGTATGATTTCTGGAATAAATGAGCTAAACGTCTATCTGTTAATAGAGAAATCAGACATAATGGGAATTGTGGAGACAAAATTAAAAGGTCCTCTATCATCAAGTAAGGTGGGACACGGTCTATACAACCATTGGGCGAAAAATAGAACGGATGAACAGAGAGAGGAGTCATATCATTGACTAGAAAGGGCTTAAATGTGACAGAGATAACAAAAGGAAAGCATAATGTGGAAATGATTATGATTAGAGTTGTAAATAGTAATATGAAAAGTAAAAAAAATTATAATAGTATATGTGCCCCCAAAACACAGGCTTTGTCTGATCGTGATCATTCCAAATTACTGGAAGACGCATAGAGTGCATTAATAGAGTTACTGATAGATGGAGGAAACATAGTATTTATGGGTGACTGTAATTTTTTAGCGGGCCCTGTAAGAGGGTAGTAGAAAATGATTGGTCGGGACAACCAGGGATAGTTGCCGAGCCCTGTATGGGGCTGGTAGATAAGTGGAGATGGGTGGGGTGGATGGAGGGGTGGGTAGCGACAATTTCAATTTTGTGTGTGGGATGTTTTCCAAACATAAGCACCGAAGGAGTTGCATAATCTCGCTCACCGTCTGAAGTTGATAAACAACCGCTAGGGAACATATTTTAATGCTGATGTGACGATATGTGGACTTGGCCATTCCGCTTCGATGTTGGGATTGTTTGTGTGGGTAGTGTTGCTTGGGACGTTGTAACAGTCTTTCTGATTGGAAAGGGGTGGAAGAGGAGAAAGAAAAAAAAATTGGTGCATGGGAGAAGAGTCGCGCCCTTGGGGGAGGCACTTATTTGTAACATTAAAGATCATTGGATGATTAAGGTAGAGACGTCGGAGCAGAGGTGACTTAGTGAGTGGATTGAGGATCCCAGGCGGGAGTCCCTTGGTGTAAATTGACAAGCCAAGTGTATATAATTGGGAAAAAATAGAAAATTATACATACGTTTAATTCACCCTGTCAAGAAACTTGCTACAGAAGATATGGTGAAAGACATACTTATTTAAGTGAAGAAAAGTTGAAAGAGAAGATATATAATACCATAGAAGGGAACAGTTAAGCCGAATTAAACCAGTAATTATGAGGAGACGGGAACTGGAATTGATGGGGGTGAAAATAGATATCTGGAATAAACTGAATGAGAAAACAGTGAGTGCCAAAACTATACAAGATTTTAAGAACAAACTGGATGCGGAAAGATACAGAAGCGGGTCACTACGAGCATAGCTCTCTTCCCGTAAAATACAACTAGGTAATTACAACTATAAAACACACACACACACACACACATATATATATATATATATATATATATATATATATATATATATATATATATATATATATATATATATATATATATATGTAACTGAAGGCGGAGAAAATATACGAGGAATAATGGAAGAATTTTACTGCCTTAACGTTTCGACCCTTAGGGTCTTGATCACAAAGCATAAGACAAAAGTATAACATGGACATTTTATACACATACATGTCACCTCACAGGGTGCCTGGGAAAGGTCGTCGTGCACGGAACATTTGTCCGTTTGTTTTCATCCACTATCAATTAACTTGTTGCTCTTGCCAAGCATATAAAACCATCTCTATGGTTGATGTTCTTATTAGTATTAATATAGGCTGCTTCTATTGTTTTTCTTAATTTCTTTATTGAACCCTTATTTATTATAATTGTATTGTCCCAGCTCGGAAGGTGGTCATGTGTATCTATGTGTCTTACTATGGAATTAGTAAGCCTGTGGGTTCTTACATCAATTTTGTGTTCATGTATTTTTTTTTTCTAATCCACGACCTGTT
>NW_027467754.1:270000-272500 GCF_046742065.1 Oratosquilla oratoria | reverse complement strand
CTTAACCCTTTCAGCGGTTGCGTCACAGCATCTGTGCCAGTACTTAAATCCATCTCTGGTGGGTATGGCACACGTTCTGTGCCAGAAATTTTTTTTTTTTTTTTTTTTTTTTTTTTTTTTTTTTTTTGAGTACTGATTCTTCCCATCACGTCTCTAAGGGGATAATCATATTTTCCATCCATACCTACTTTATCTAGTATTTTTTACACAGTGTTCCAGTCATAATCAATCACGAAATTAGTAAAAAGGAGTAATTTGTGTAGGCAAATATAACTGCGGCTGTATGGCGGTATCTGGCATCTTACCTGTCACTGAGTCGAGGCCACGCCCACCACGTTAGTTGCAATCAAGATGTCAAAGGGGTACTGTTACGAATTTGATGAGCAGGACGATGTTATGCTTCTAAGCGACAATGACTCCTTATACGGTTCTGATGGCTCTCATCAGTCCGATCGTCTATATATAAACGAAGAATTACTTTATGAAAGCGGTAAGTAACGCCTATTTTTTTTAATAAATTGATGTGTTAATAAAATTGTTTCAGTTGACGTTTATCATAGTCTAATAAGCCATAAAATTACTTTATGTGCAATGCTGTACGACTTCCGAATCATACACATTTCCAGACCATGCCAGTGAGGATTCCATAAATGGCACAATAATAACACCAGGGTCAAAGCGTGTTAGAGTTAGGAGCGAAGAATCAGGTGAGTTTAGTAATTTAGGTAAACGGGAGTTAGATTATTCATTCAGAAATACTGTTCATTCATTGAGAAATAGAATAGTTACCTAGCTTTTATACGTCTAGATTATCAGCATAGGGCAAAGGACATAAGCATCGAATTACGAGTTCAGAATATGAAATTTATTATTTCGAAAATTTAGCTTCAGTAATAGAATACAAAAAACTTACACGGGAGGTGAGAACTCCGCTTTACAAATATAAGAATTTTGATGAGATTTACATTTTTATTTATTAGAGGTCTATAAATTCCAGATTATTTATTTCTAACACCGTATTAACTCATTCATATAGATGACATGTATCAATATACATACAATATACCCGTCAACATGAACCCACGAAAAACAGCTTAGGCAAAAGGTAAGCGACATTACGTCACTGCTAACCGTCGTTGCTGTCTTGCCTGTAAGAAAGTGTAACGGTTGACGTTCTGGTCCACGGCATTATTCTGATCAAGCTAAATAATTTCCTTTGCTCATTTCGTTTTAATTTTCTTCGTAGGGAAAACTTTTTTATTTTCAAATAAGATATTCTTGTCACTGTAACAGTGCTCGCCGTGGCTTTCAACGTTACTTTGGCTTCTATCATGAAGGTTTTTCCTGATCATAGGTTTCAGTCCCGCAACTCCTAATCTATTATGATTTTGTTGCAAATGCTTATACCACTGTTGATTTATTATCAACGTTCTAGAAAAGTAACATTTAGTCTAAACTTTTTTTTGTAGTCGAGTCCACTGCAACCGTAGGTGCTTCTACAAGCGGAGAGGATGCAGCTACAGCGAGAGGCTGCCTGGTTTGGGAGCACGTACAGCCGCGGGAGAACTCGGCAATTGATAGGCTTGAGACCCCAAGATGGAGTTCCAGCAGATTCACTCCAACTTTATTTCCTTTCACAGAGGATGTAGGAATATCTGATGAGTGTACTGCTACTGATGACTCAGAAGAATTAGAGTATTTCCTTGAATTTTTTGATAACAACCTTGTGGAAAAAATTGTACAAGAAACTAATAGTTACAATGATTTCCTAATGCAGACTAAAACATTTCCATTATATAGTAGAATACGCAAATGGGTTCCTACTAACATAGATGAGATGTACGTTTTTCTCGGTATGGTAATGGCTATGGCTCATGTAAAGAAGAACAGAATGAAAGATTACTGGGCAAAAGATTCCGTTTTCAACTCCAGGATTCACACAATTTATGACCTATGACAGATTTTTACTAATGCTGAAGCATTTACATTTCTGTGATAACAGGTCACAAATGGAGGGTGACAAGTTAGCAAAAATTAGAATTGTATTAGAAGATATTAGAGAAAAATTTTCCTCCAAATTCAAACCATTCCGTGATCTTTGCATTGATGAAAGTCTTGTTCTGTGGAGGGGTAGACTATCATTTCGTCAGTTCATGCCTCTAAAACGTCATAGGTTTGGGATGAAACTTTTCACTCTCTGTGATGTAGAGAGTGGCTACATTTTGGATTTCATTCTGTACACTGGTGGTGGCACAGATCTGAATTTTGACAGTGAACTAGGCTATTCGGGATCAGTGGTAAAAACAATGATGATGCCTTATCTGGATAAGGGACACAATTTGTATATGGATAGTTGGTACGCTAGTCCTACATTGTTTCATTTTCTTCATGGCCACCAGACTGGTGCATGTGGAACGGTGCAGGCCAGAAGGAAAAAAATGCCAACGTTTCCAAATGTAAGGCGTGGTGAAATGATGTCACTTCACAATAACGGAGTAAT
>NW_027467754.1:222500-265000 GCF_046742065.1 Oratosquilla oratoria | reverse complement strand
GTGATTAGGATTTTCCTCACCATTTCTTCATCCAGGTATGTAAATGCCACTTTGATTGTTCTTATTAAATTATAGGTTTCTCCAAAAATCTTATTTATATGTTTCTCAGGTGACATATTATTCATAACAATGACTCCCAGGTCCTTCTCATTTTCTACTCTTTTTATTCCTTCTTCTCCCAAATTATATGATCCTGTTATTCTGTTTTTGCTTTTTCCAAATTCCATTATACTACACTTTTTTGTATTGAACTCCATCTCCCACTTCCTACTCCATTCTTGTACTTTATTTAGATCTCTCTGTAGTGATTCACAATCTTCTTCAGTTTTCACTCTTTTCAGTAATTTTGCATCATCTGCAAAGAAGCTCATATAGCTTTCAATTCCTTCATCCATATCATTAATATATATAGCAAACATTATTGGGGCCAGAACTGTTCCCTGCGGGACACCGCTTATTACTTCATTCCATTTTGAGTGCTGATCTCTTATCACTACTCTCATTTTTCTTTCTTGCAAAAAGTCTTCCATCCAATTTAGCAATTTACCTTGTATTCCTCCTTCATATTCTAATTTCTTAAGCAGCTTATTATGTGGTACTTTGTCAAAAGCTTTTTTTAGGTCTAGAAATGCACAATCAGCCCATCCATCTCTTTCTTGTATTATATCTATTAGCCTTGAATAGAAACATATTAAATTGGTGACGCATGATCATCCTTGTCTGTATCCAAATTGCCTTGGATTTAGTACGTTGTTTTTTTCCAAGTATTTTACCCATCTACTTTTGATAATTCTTTCACATATTTTTGCTATTGTACTTGTTAGAGAGACTGGTCTATAGTTGGTAGGTTCTTCTTTATTTCCTCCTTTATATATAGGTACTATATTTGCTTTTTTCCAATCTTCTGGAACTTTTCCTTCTTTTAAGGAACTGCTTATTATGCTATGTATTTTGTCTGCCAGTTCATTCCTGCATTCTTTCAGAATCCAGTTTGCTATTTCATCTGGCCCATTCGATTTTCTAACATCAAAATTACCCAAGTGTGTCAATATTTCATTCTTTGTTACTTCTATTTCTTCCATAGGGGGGGACTTTTTCCTTCCACTCAATCTCTTCAGGTTGTATATTTTCCCTTGTAAACACTGATTTAAAATGTTTGTTCATAATTTCTGCCATTTCCATTTCCTCAGTGTATTCAACTCCTCCTTGTCTTAATTTCTCCAAGTCTTGTTTGTTTTTCAGTTTATTGTTTACAAATCTGTAGAATAGTTTTGGTTGATCTTTACACTTTTCTATAACATCTTTTTCATATTTTCTTTTTTCCTCTCTGCACTTTTGTACATATTCCTTTCTATAACCAGTATATATTTTCCATTTTTCAGGTCTTCTGTCTTTTTTCCATCTGGTCCAGGCTTTGTCTCTTTTGTCTTTTAACTCCCTACAACTTTTGTTGTACCAGCATTTTACATATTCTTTTTCTTGTTTTTGTCTTGGGACATACTTTTCCACTCCTTTTTTGTAAATTTTTGTCAAAATATTCCATTTCTCTTCCACTGATGTTTCTTCTTTGTATATTTCTTCCCAGTTTTCTTGTTGGAAGAATTCTCTTATTTTATCAAAGTTTGTTTTTTCATACATCATTCTTCCTTTTCTATATTGTTCATTTCTTTTCATATATTTTTCTTCATTAAGTTCCAGTTCAATCAGTATGTGGTCACTTTTACCTATTGGTGTTTTATATTCAATCTTGTCCACTATTCTAGGTTCAGATGTAATTATTAAGTCTAGCCTCGATGGTTCTTCTTCATTTCTATACCTAGTGTTCTCTTGTATCCATTGTGTCATTGAATGGTCAGTAATCATCTCAAGTAGAGCATTTCCCCATGAGTCATCACCACTCTTTACTGTCATTTCTTCCCAGCAGATTTCTTTGCAATTAAAGTCGCCCATCATAACTATTCTTCCTCCGTCTTCCATTATTTTAGTTAATGCTATCTTTGTGTCCTCTAACATACTTTTATGTTCACTCTCCTCCCATGAGGCTGTTTTCGGAGGCACATAATTGATCACAAATTTTCTGCTCTTCTTATCTCGGTCTTCCACTTCTATCATAATCATCTCTACTGTATTCTTTCCATATATGACACCTTTCACGTTTATATCCTTCTTAGTCAGGAACATAACTCCACCCCCTTGTTTTTTCTCTCTGTTTCTAATCCAATAATTGTATGTATCATGTCCTACACTGTTGGGTGGTAGTGGGCCTTTTAATTTTGTTTCTACAATTCCCATTATGTCCGGTTCTTTTTCTTTCAAATAATCATTCAGTTCATTCAATCCTGTTATCAATCCATCTATATTTGTGTAAGACACTCTTAGTTTTCTGCCACTTCCATTGTGTTCTCTGTTTCCCTTATGTTTTTCTTTAGTATGTCGAACTGCTTTATTTTCATGTTCACTACTCTCCAATAGAATCTCTCTTTCTCTGACTCCGTTCTTTCCTCGTTTTTTGCCTTAGCTTCAATTCTTTTCTGCTTTTCTGCCTCTCTTTCCTCCTTATTCATTTCTCTTTTTATCCATACCTTTTTATATTGATCATTTGTTGCTAGTTTCCCTGTCTTGGATAGAATTTTCTCTGCCGTTGTTTGTGACCTGAATTTAATCTTAATTGGTCTGGTCTTATCTGTACTATATTTTCCGAGTCTGAATTTTTCCTCAATTTCCTTTATAATTTCTGGTTCATCTTCCTGGATTAATTTTAATAAACTGCTTACTCTTTCATTTTCCTCCTTGATTCTTGCGGTTCTATCTGGGTTATGTTTCTCTTCCATTCCTAATATAATTATACATTTCTTTTTGTCAGCTAATTCTCTTACTATATTCTCCTTCTGTCTCATCACTTTAATAACTGAGTCTTCATTATGTTCTTTCAATTGCTGTTTGACTATGTCAGTGAATGAAACCTTATTCCCTTCTTGAGTTATTCTCCAATTTTTAACTTCTGTAGCTATTTTCTCTCTATTTTCATTACTATTCTTCTTCAATTTCTCATTCTCCTCCTTTACATTTCCTAACTGTCTTTTTAGGTCCTCTATTTCTTCAGTTAAGTTTCTGTTAGCCTTCTCTAGTTGTTCTAACCTTTCAATTCTCTGGAAAATGGAGTCTACATTACCTAACTTACGTTCCAAGTCCTCGATCACCTTATCAACTCTCTCCTCTAGTCTTATCAGTCGGGGGGGGGGGGGGTTGTGTCCCCCCCACCCTCTTTAAATCCCTGGAACATATTCTCGTCACTTTCTTCTGTATTGCTCCTCTCTATACTTCTAATCTTTACATTTTTATTAGACATTTGATCCTCACTCAGTCTTTTGTTTACCTTCCGCTTGTCTGTCTGGGCAAAGTCTACTCCCTCCTCATTTCCTTCCATTTCCCTCAGTAATCCCTCCCCTTTTCCTCTTTCCCTACGTTCCCACTACTCCACGAGCAATTTCCCCCCCACCCTGCAAAAACACTAGGCACTTCTCTTTGCGTTGGGTTCCACAGACTTCAGTTTTCTTCAGAACGACATCCAAGCCGTCCATTCGCTGAAGTGTGTGTGCGTGTGTGTATTTACCTAGTTGTATTTACCTAGTTGTATTTTACGGGAAGGGGAGCTATGCTCGTGAGGTCCCGTCTTCATATCTCATTTTATCTAAACTATTTTTAAATTCATGTATTGTTTTTGCACACACCACTTTCTCATCTAACTTGTTCCAACTGTCTATTGCTCTGTGAGGAAAGCTGTTCTTTTTCAAATCTCTTCTATAGCTGTCTTTTTTTATTTTCTTTCCGTGTCCTCTTGTATTTCTGTCATCCCATTTTATCAGATTCTCTCTATCAGTAATTTCTATGCCTTTCATGATTCTGTAAATAGCTATCAAATCTCCTCTCTCTCTTCTTTGCTCTAGTGTCTGTAGTTTAAGTTTTTGTAGTCTCTCTTCATATGATAGTTTTGAGAGTGTTGGTGCCAATTTTGTAATTGCTCTTTGTATTCTTTCAAGTTTTTTTATACATTTTTTTGTACTTGGTGACCATATCGTTGCTGCATATTCCAATCTTGGTCTTATCAGGGTGATTAGGATTTTCCTCACCATTTCTTCATCCAGGTATGTAAATGCCACTTTGATTGTTCTTATTAAATTATAGGTTTCTCCAAAAATCTTATTTATATGTTTCTCAGGTGACATATTATTCATAACAATGACTCCCAGGTCCTTCTCATTTTCTACTCTTTTTATTCCTTCTTCTCCCAAATTATATGATCCTGTTATTCTGTTTTTGCTTTTTCCAAATTCCATTATACTACACTTTTTTGTATTGAACTCCATCTCCCACTTCCTACTCCATTCTTGTACTTTATTTAGATCTCTCTGTAGTGATTCACAATCTTCTTCAGTTTTCACTCTTTTCAGTAATTTTGCATCATCTGCAAAGAAGCTCATATAGCTTTCAATTCCTTCATCCATATCATTAATATATATAGCAAACATTATTGGGGCCAGAACTGTTCCCTGCGGGACACCGCTTATTACTTCATTCCATTTTGAGTGCTGATCTCTTATCACTACTCTCATTTTTCTTTCTTGCAAAAAGTCTTCCATCCAATTTAGCAATTTACCTTGTATTCCTCCTTCATATTCTAATTTCTTAAGCAGCTTCTTATGTGGTACTTTGTCAAAAGCTTTTTTTAGGTCTAGAAATGCACAATCAGCCCATCCATCTCTTTCTTGTATTATATCTATTAGCCTTGAATAGAAACATATTAAATTGGTGACGCATGATCATCCTTGTCTGAATCCAAATTGCCTTGGATTTAGTACGTTGTTTTTTTCCAAGTATTTTACCCATCTACTTTTGATAATTCTTTCACATATTTTTGCTATTGTACTTGTTAGAGAGACTGGTCTATAGTTGGTAGGTTCTTCTTTATTTCCTCCTTTATATATAGGTACTATATTTGCTTTTTTCCAATCTTCTGGAACTTTTCCTTCTTTTAAGGAACTGCTTATTATGCTATGTATTTTGTCTGCCAGTTCATTCCTGCATTCTTTCAGAATCCAGTTTGCTATTTCATCTGGCCCATTCGATTTTCTAACATCAAAATTACCCAAGTGTGTCAATATTTCATTCTTTGTTACTTCTATTTCTTCCATAGGGGGGACTTTTTCCTTCCACTCAATCTCTTCAGGTTGTATATTTTCCCTTGTAAACACTGATTTAAAATGTTTGTTCATAATTTCTGCCATTTCCATTTCCTCAGTGTATTCAACTCCTCCTTGTCTTAATTTCTCCAAGTCTTGTTTGTTTTTCAGTTTATTGTTTACAAATCTGTAGAATAGTTTTGGTTGATCTTTACACTTTTCTATAACATCTTTTTCATATTTTCTTTTTTCCTCTCTGCACTTTTGTACATATTCATTTCTATAACCAGTATATATTTTCCATTTTTCAGGTCTTCTGTCTTTTTTCCATCTGGTCCAGGCTTTGTCTCTTTTGTCTTTTAACTCCCTACAACTTTTGTTGTACCAGCATTTTACATATTCTTTTTCTTGTTTTTGTCTTGGGACATACTTTTCCACTCCTTTTTTGTAAATTTTTGTCAAAATATTCCATTTCTCTTCCACTGATGTTTCTTCTTTGTATATTTCTTCCCAGTTTTCTTGTTGGAAGAATTCTCTTATTTTATCAAAGTTTGTTTTTTCATACATCATTCTTCCTTTTCTATATTGTTCATTTCTTTTCATATATTTTTCTTCATTAAGTTCCAGTTCAATCAGTATGTGGTCACTTTTACCTATTGGTGTTTTATATTCAATCTTGTCCACTATTCTAGGTTCAGATGTAATTATTAAGTCTAGCCTCGATGGTTCTTCTTCATTTCTATACCTAGTGTTCTCTTGTATCCATTGTGTCATTGAATGGTCAGTAATCATCTCAAGTAGAGCATTTCCCCATGAGTCATCACCACTCTTTACTGTCATTTCTTCCCAGCAGATTTCTTTGCAATTAAAGTCGCCCATCATAACTATTCTTCCTCCGTCTTCCATTATTTTAGTTAATGCTATCTTTGTGTCCTCTAACATACTTTTATGTTCACTCTCCTCCCATGAGGCTGTTTTCGGAGGCACATAATTGATCACAAATTTTCTGCTCTTCTTATCTCGGTCTTCCACTTCTATCATAATCATCTCTACTGTATTCTTTCCATATATGACACCTTTCACGTTTATATCCTTCTTAGTCAGGAACATAACTCCACCCCCTTGTTTTTTCTCTCTGTTTCTAATCCAATAATTGTATGTATCATGTCCTACACTGTTGGGTGGTAGTGGGCCTTTTAATTTTGTTTCTACAATTCCCATTATGTCCGGTTCTTTTTCTTTCAAATAATCATTCAGTTCATTCAATCCTGTTATCAATCCATCTATATTTGTGTAAGACACTCTTAGTTTTCTGCCACTTCCATTGTGTTCTCTGTTTCCCTTATGTTTTTCTTTAGTATGTCGAACTGCTTTATTTTCATGTTCACTACTCTCCAATAGAATCTCTCTTTCTCTGACTCCGTTCTTTCCTCGTTTTTTGCCTTAGCTTCAATTCTTTTCTGCTTTTCTGCCTCTCTTTCCTCCTTATTCATTTCTCTTTTTATCCATACCTTTTTATATTGATCATTTGTTGCTAGTTTCCCTGTCTTGGATAGAATTTTCTCTGCCGTTGTTTGTGACCTGAATTTAATCTTAATTGGTCTGGTCTTATCTGTACTATATTTTCCGAGTCTGAATTTTTCCTCAATTTCCTTTATAATTTCTGGTTCATCTTCCTGGATTAATTTTAATAAACTGCTTACTCTTTCATTTTCCTCCTTGATTCTTGCGGTTCTATCTGGGTTATGTTTCTCTTCCATTCCTAATATAATTATACATTTCTTTTTGTCAGCTAATTCTCTTACTATATTCTCCTTCTGTCTCATCACTTTAATAACTGAGTCTTCATTATGTTCTTTCAATTGCTGTTTGACTATGTCAGTGAATGAAACCTTATTCCCTTCTTGAGTTATTCTCCAATTTTTAACTTCTGTAGCTATTTTCTCTCTATTTTCATTACTATTCTTCTTCAATTTCTCATTCTCCTCCTTTACATTTCCTAACTGTCTTTTTAGGTCCTCTATTTCTTCAGTTAAGTTTCTGTTAGCCTTCTCTAGTTGTTCTAACCTTTCAATTCTCTGGAAAATGGAGTCTACATTACCTAACTTACGTTCCAAGTCCTCGATCACCTTATCAACTCTCTCCTCTAGTCTTATCAGTCGGGGGGGGGGGTTGTGTCCCCCCCACCCTCTTTAAATCCCTGGAACATATTCTCGTCACTTTCTTCTGTATTGCTCCTCTCTATACTTCTAATCTTTACATTTTTATTAGACATTTGATCCTCACTCAGTCTTTTGTTTACCTTCCGCTTGTCTGTCTGGGCAAAGTCTACTCCCTCCTCATTTCCTTCCATTTCCCTCAGTAATCCCTCCCCTTTTCCTCTTTCCCTACGTTCCCACTACTCCACGAGCAATTTCCCCCCCACCCTGCAAAAACACTAGGCACTTCTCTTTGCGTTGGGTTCCACAGACTTCAGTTTTCTTCAGAACGACATCCAAGCCGTCCATTCGCTGAAGTGTGTGTGCGTGTGTGTAAGTGTGTGTGTGTGTGTCTGTGTGTGTGTTAGTGTGTGTGGTGTGGTGTGGGCTCAGGCGGGAATCCCGCCAGATAACAACGGACTGTCATCATATTAAAAAAAAAAAAAAAAAAAAAAAATCTGGTGGCCCCAAAATTAATGATCGAAAAAATTAACCACGTGTACCCATCTACATCAGCATGCACAACCTAGATACGTTCAGTATTAGGTGTCATATACTCGTATGCAATTATTGACACGGTTTTCATTAGTTTATATGTATTATATATATGGATCTATGCATGTATGTATATATACATACATACATATATATATATATACATATATATATATATATATAATATATATATATATATATGTGTGTGTGTGTGTGTGTGTGTGTATTTACCTAGTTGTATTTACCTAGTTGTATTTTACGGGAAGGGGAGCTATGCTCGTGGGGTCCCGTCTTCATATCTCATTTTATCTAAACTATTTATCAGGGATGACCCGTCATCCAGGAGGTGCTCAGATGAGAGGAAGGGTGGGAGGGGTGTGGAGTGTATTTAGGGATGAAATGGGTGGGAGTGTTTTTATGCCTTTCCTTTTGTGGCTACCTCCCTTGGAAGGGGGAAAAAGCCTTGGTATATGTATGTATGTATGTATTTTTAAATTCGTGTATTGTTTTTGCACACACCACTTTCTCATCTAACTTGTTCCAACTGTCTATTACTCTGTGAGGAAAGCTGTTCTTTTTCAAATCTCTTCTATAGCTGTCTTTTTTTATTTTCTTTCCGTGTCCTCTTGTATTTCTGTCATCCCATTTTATCAGATTCTCTCTATCAGTAATTTCTATGCCTTTCATGATTCTGTAAATAGCTATCAAATCTCCTCTCTCTCTTCTTTGCTCTAGTGTCTGTAGTTTAAGTTTTTGTAGTCTCTCTTCATATGATAGTTTTGAGAGTGTTGGTGCCAGTTTTGTGATTGCTCTTTGTATTCTTTCAAGTTTTTTTATACATTTTTTTGTACTTGGTGACCATATCGTTGCTGCATATTCTAATCTTGGTCTTATCAGGGTGATTAGGATTTTCCTCACCATTTCTTCATCCAGGTATGTAAATGCCACTTTGATTGTTCTTATTAAATTATAAGTTTCTCCAAAAATCTTATTTATATGTTTCTCAGGTGACATATTATTCATAACAATGACTCCCAGGTCCTTCTCATTTTCTACTTTTTTTATTCCTTCTTCTCCCAAATTATATGATCCTGTTATTCTGTTTTTGCTTTTTCCAAATTCCATTATACTACACTTTTTTGTATTGAACTCCATCTCCCACTTCCTACTCCATTCTTGTACTTTATTTAGATCTCTCTGTAGTGATTCACAATCTTCTTCAGTTTTCACTCTTTTCAGTAGTTTTGCATCATCTGCAAAGAAGCTCATATAGCTTTCAATTCCTTCATCCATATCATTAATATATATAGCAAACATTATTGGGGCCAGAACTGTTCCCTGCGGGACACCGCTTATTACTTCATTCCATTTTGAGTGCTGATCTCTTATCACTACTCTCATTTTTCTGTCTTGCAAAAAGTCTTCCATCCAATTTAGCAATTTACCTTGTATTCCTCCTTCATATTCTAATTTCTTAAGCAACTTCTTATGTGGTACTTTGTCAAAAGCTTTTTTTAGGTCTAGAAATGCACAATCAGCCCATCCATCTCTTTCTTGTATTATATCTATTAGCCTTGAATAGAAACATATTAAATTGGTGACGCATGACCGTCCTTGTCTGAATCCAAATTGCCTTGGATTTAGTACGTTGTTTTTTTCCAAGTATTTTACCCATCTACTTTTGATAATTCTTTCACAAATTTTTGCTATTGTACTTGTTAGAGAGACTGGTCTATAGTTGGTAGGTTCTTCTTTATTTCCTCCTTTATATATAGGTACTATATTTGCTTTTTTCCAATCTTCTGGAACTTTTCCTTCTTTTAAGGAACTGCTTATTATGCTATGTATTTTGTCTGCCAGTTCATTCCTGCATTCTTTCAGAATCCAGTTTGCTATTTCATCTGGCCCATTCGATTTTCTGACATCAAAATTACCCAAGTGTGTCAATATTTCATTCTTTGTTACTTCTATTTCTTCCATAGGGGGGACTTTTTCTTTCCACTCAATCTCTTCAGGTTGTATATTTTCCCTTGTAAACACTGATTTAAAATGTTTGTTCATAATTTCTGCCATTTCCATTTCCTCAGTGTATTCAACTCCTCCTTGTCTCAATTTCTCCAAGTCTTGTTTGTTTTTCAGTTTATTGTTTACAAATCTGTAGAATAGTTTTGGTTGATCTTTACACTTTTCTATAACATCTTTTTCATATTTTCTTTTTTCCTCTCTGCACTTTTGTACATATTCCTTTCTATAACCAGTATATATTTTCCATTTTTCAGGTCTTCTGTCTTTTTTCCATCTGGTCCAGGCTTTGTCTCTTTTGTCTTTTAACTCCCTACAACTTTTGTTGTACCAGCATTTTACATATTCTTTTTCTTGTTTTTGTCTTGGGACATACTTTTCCACTCCTTTTTTGTAAATTTTTGTCAAAATATTCCATTTCTTTTCCACTGATGTTTCTTCTTTGTATATTTCTTCCCAGTTTTCTTGTTGGAAGAATTCTCTTATTTTATCAAAGTTTGTTTTTTCATACATCATTCTTCCTTTTCTATATTGTTCATTTCTTTTCATATATTTTTCTTCATTAAGTTCCAGTTCAATCAATATGTGGTCACTTTTACCTATTGGTGTTTTATATTCAATCTTGTCCACTATTCTAGGTTCAGATGTAATTATTAAGTCTAGCCTCGATGGTTCTTCTTCATTTCTATACCTAGTGTTCTCTTGTATCCATTGTGTCATTGAATGGTCAGTAATCATCTCAAGTAGAGCATTTCCCCATGAGTCATCACCACTCTTTACTGTCATTTCTTCCCCTTCACTGTTCTGCCAATCCCATCACAATGGATTACAAAGGCGGAGCATAATAAATAAAATATGTAGATAAATACATAGGTATAGTTAAATAATAAACAAACAGGTAAATAATAAATAATAATAGACATATAACTAATAATAAATGAGAATCAACCAAATAATGATAAAACAGACAAATGATAACAAAACAAATAAACATATAATATAAAATAAATGATAATCATTACAGCATCTTGCTTAGGTGTTCATCAAAATGATTCTTAAAGCTTCGAACTGAACTACATTGCACTGCCTCTGCAGGAAGTTTATGCCATTCATTAACTACATGGTTGGTAAAGTTGTTTCTACCCACTTCCAAATTTAATCTATTTCCGGACAATTTGAGACCATTGTTTCTTGTCGGATTCTCATTCAGTGTGAAAATTTTGTCACTTTTGATGCTGTCAATTCCCTTTAGAATTTTAAGGACCTGTATCAAGTCACCTCTGAGTCTATGCTTTTTTAAGGAAAACAGATTCATGTGTTTCAGTCGACTTTTGTATTATTTATTTTTGATATTTGGAATCAGTTTTGTGGCTCACCATTGTACTTTTTCCAATCTGTCAATGTCTTTAATGAGATTCAGTGACCATACAGAAATAGCATATTCCAAATGTGGACGAACTATCAATTTATATAGCTTGTTAATGAGTGATGGACTTTTAAAGTCAAAAGATCGTGCAATCAGTCCTAGAATCTTATTTGCTTTCTCAGAGGCTGAAATACACTGCTTGGATGATTTGAGATCGTTAATGATAATTATGCCGAGATATTTTTCACTACAGGTATTCACTTTTGTTAACGAATTTCCAAATAATTTGTAATCGTACTTACTGTTATTTTTTACCTATGTGCATTACCTTGCATTTTTCTTGTGTTAAATTTCATTAACCACTTTTCAGACCATTGCTGTAATTTATCTAAATCTTCTTGAATAATTGGTTTAAGTGATCATTTTATGCATCTTTGCCATGAGATGTACAAAAAAAATGCCATTCACAAGACAAACCAAAATTTTCTTCATCCATCCGAAAAATAGTACAACTTTTTTCAGTTGTGAGCACTTGAATTTGACATAGCCCATAAGCTGTTCTATAAATGAGTAAACCATTAGTGTTGTGTTTTAGTGATGGAGATAACAAACAGTCAGTGAAAAGGTTAAGTTCTTGGTCTTCAGATGATCTATAATTAATAGGCGACAAAAGGGTGAACTGTACATTGTGAGTTGTCCCAGTGAAATCCCTTAGCAGCATCTTGGGCAATGAAAGAATAACCCTCTGAAAAATCACCTCCTACTATAACTGCCTCCTTCAGAGGTGTACTCTTTCTTTCAACTGTTTTAAGTACTGTGATTGCTGCTGTGCAACAAAATTATGACAAACCATGCAGGATATTTTCTTGCTTAGTGATGGTAAGTACAGTAAAAGCTCTTTTATCCATTATTCTCGTATCCGGCTCCTTCTTATAACTGGCATATTATTCATGAGGAAATAACAATTTTGTATAAAAATGTAAAAAATTCGAATAAATGAAATTTAAAATTCCCGCGCCATTCCCGCCGCCGCCAGAGGTAGAGCGCATCTTTGCTGCCATCTCCCATAAATCCCGCCACTCCGTCAGGCCCAGTGCCCACTGTAATAAGACGCCTGATGTTAAGCGTGCGACTGTCTATTAGCAACTCTCTCAAAACACAAACACATACTGACAGCAAAGGAAGGTAGTGATGGCTGAATTGAAGGATATGCGTGGTAGTGCTAAGCTTAGCGTCACTGATGAAGCTCTTCAGGAGTGGATGGAGGTCGACAAAGACTAACTGACGACGAAATCATTCAGGCAGTGATTGAGGAGAAGCATGGTAAGGAAACAGAGGCTGATAGTGAAGAGGAAGATGACCTAGAGCCAAGAGTAACGTGGAAGGATGCTGCTAAAGGATTGGCAACATTATCAAGTTTGTGGAGCAGTGCACCTACATGGGGACTCACGACGTGATGTCTCTTCAGTCTTCAAAATGAGTTTTTAATGCAGAGAGACAAACATTCTAAACAAAGAGACATACGTGATTTCACGAAAATAAATAAAGATAAATAAATATGAATATACTGGTAAATAAATAAACAACAAAAGTGAAGCCAATGAATCAATTTGATTTAAGTACTCAATGAATAAAGGCAATACATGTATTTTTTTTATTTTTCCTTCTCGTAACCGGGATTTCCCCTTTCCGGCACATCTTTGGTCCCACTCGTGCCAGTTAAAAGAGCTTTTATTGTATTCATGAAGTGGCTCCACTTTGTCTACCAATGTACAACAGTCAACGGTCACCCATTGCTTGCCTGATATTTCATTTGGAGCTGATTCAACATTGTCAAGCAAGTCGAGAAAGTTCAGAACACCTTCTTCTCTTGGGCAGTCTTTGCAAATTTGCATCATGCAAGCTTCTTTTTCTTTACTGCAGACACTATAATCCATAGGATCTTTGTATGAGTGACCTTATTTTCCAAATGCAGCCAACTGTAATTTTGGGTTCTGATAATGTGTACAGACACAGAGAGAACGGGTCCCACCACTACCAGCAAACACACAACATGATGGCTGTAATTTACCAAATGTAGAGAATCACATTTTAATATTCTTTTTATCATTTTTATATAGTTCAAATATCTCTCTTAAATTCCCAAGAACCAGCTGCTTTTGCACCTTCAGCACTGGTGATTTTCACACAATCCTTTTGGCCACGACACATATGACTAACCTCATCTGACTTATAGAATCTTCAAACTAAATCTTTGTGCTCTTCTGATGCCACTTTTCCTTTGCTCATGATTGGAATCTTTAGAAAGATTCCAAATTCTGATTTTAGTAAATGGCTCTCTCTCACCATATATGTTGTAGTTTGAAACAAAACAAACAAACAAAAATGTGGTTTCTTTAATTTAGTATAGGGAGAGAGTCAATGCATGCAGTTTATGATTATTTGCTATCCAGGAATAACTTTTTCAATTTCTCAGATTGTGTTTCAGGTTTTGAAGCCTCACTTTCTGCCTTGCTATTAACATGAACACCATAACTGACCTCTAGGCTTTCCTTCAAATGTTTTTCTGGCATCTGATAGCTTACCATGAGCTTTGCACTTCTTCTGGCTCAATGATAACCCTTCTGAAAAGAAATAAAAATTCATACATTTACATTAATATACAGAGGAAAATTTGATACAAAATAACGTCATAGTTGTCATTACAATATATGATTTAATTGTTTAACATTTCTAAAAATAAATGGATAAATTATAAGGAATATTTCCTCTCTCACCACATATATAAAAATAATATTAATAATAATAAGTTTATTTGGCAAAGAATCAATATACATGTACATGAAATGCAGGAACACATACTTCAAAATAATAATTGCAACAAACATAAATTAGGTTAGCACATACATATACGGTACACACACATATATATATATATATATATATATATATATATATATATATATATATATATATATATATATATATATATGTATATGTATAGAGAGATAAATATTACTTATGAGTTATCCATTTATTTTTAGACATGCTAAACAATTAAATACATACATTCCTATGCAAAAAATTACCAATTAAACAAAAATGGCATTGAAATAAAAAATATCTACTGATTAAGAATGCAAACTGATTTAGAATGCTTATATAAAGGAAAATTGTATACCATACAGATCAAACCCAAATAATTTTCTTTTTACTCTTTTTTTTTTTTTTTACTGGTGTTTGGTCCAGAAGTGCTAGAAATGGTTCAATTGAAGTTAAAGGATTTTCTTCAACTGGGTATTCACTGTACAGATCTCGATTTGAAGATATTACATCACTCAAATCACTGCTTGAAGATGATTTGAATAAATGTTGTTCAGTCTCATAGTTTTCAATGGTTCTAAACAGTAGTGGGATTCAAATTTTTCGTCAGCCGGTTCTAATTTGCAACCACTTCTTAGCCACATTTGCTTTATATTATTGTTATCAATTAAATATTCTAACTAGAAATATGGAAAACTAACAATATTATATTTAAAATGCATCTCTGGCTGCCAAACGTAAAAAATATTCAAATATTTACATACGAAAAACCTGAAAAATTGTCAGGTGGAAAAAAAAAAATGGGGTATAGACCTGGGTGCCAAACTATAGTTAGTCTCGTGATCAAAAAATTCGATTTGGGCAACCTAGTGCAGGTGTATTTATTTTTTTACGGACGCATGTTTGTGTGGGGGTAGTGTGTGCATGTGTAGGCTATGTATGTGCTTACACGTGTGCATATGTGTACATGTACATGAGTATGTGTGTGCATGTGTGCAATGCATTTGTGTTATTTATAAACAAACATGTTTGTGTGGGTAGGCCTAAGGAGTGTGTATGAGAGTGCGTGTATGTATGTATGTCCATAATTATAATAAAATGTAGTTTAATAACACAAATATACAGAGAAACCAAGCACTATATACATGAAAAAAAAACTGGTAACCACTTGTGTAAATAAACTATGCAATAAATCACTAACGAAAGTTACGAAACATACTGTCCCGGTACTTATCGGATGAAATGCAGAAGACCACTGACCAGCTGAGCAACTAGTCGGTTCGCCAGTTAAACGGTTCGCCGAACTGACAAATTTGCGTGAGCCGGTTCTAGCGAATAGGTAAGAACCGGCTGAATCCCACTACTGGTTCTAATTATTGTGGAGTTATTCATTATTAGTGTCCAACAGTTCACACACAGCAAAGAGTCTTTTTTCCATCTTCCATCACACTTTTCAATAAGCACATCAGTCAATTTTCTAAGATTGATTGTTATGCACTTATGTTTTTAGTAGTAGGGTCTTGGCAGTATTTCAAGTGCCGAGCCATTGCATTTTGCTGAAAAGGCGTAATAGCCAAGATGTAGATATCACTATGAGTAATTTCTATAAATCTGTAAAAAAAAGAATACAATAAGGTGCCACATTTTTTAATCCAGTTATAGATTATATTTGAATTCTTAAATATTCTATGAGGCTCATTAGAAAAGCATAACAACCAACCACACACACATTTCTGGCTGAAACTGTACTAACTTGTAGATCTAAACTACAACTATCTGTACTGATTCTGTACAAATAGCAACATGTTCCAAAAATTGCCAGATCATTCAGTACTTTATGAACTGACAAACATTTTGTAAATACATGGTGTTTACTTATAAGTTCATTACACGAAAATTACCAAGATAAACAACCTTATATGGCTGTTTATAATAGCCTAGAGATGTGCTTTATTTTTTTCATTAAAATAAAAATTCTAAATTAAGAGGAGGAGGAGGTGAATCAAATAGAGAAGAAAAGGTAAAAGGTGCAGATGGAGAGATGATAATGGAAGAGATGGCAATAAGAGGAAGATTGGAAAGTATTTTAGGGAGTTGCTCAATGTGAAGGAGGATAGGGAGGGAAAGATAGTTGCAGTGGGTAGCGCTAAGAAAAGGACAGTGATGAGAGAGGAAAATGGAGGAGAAATAAGGAAAGATGAGGTGAAGGAAGTTGTTAAGATGATGAGAGCAGGTAAAGCACCTGGGTTGGATGGATGTCATGGAGAATGTCTAAAACAAAAAGGAGGTACAGTGATGGTGGACTGGGTGTTGACATTATTTAATGCTTGTTTAAGAGAGGGTAGAGTGCCGGAGGAATGGAGGAGTGCCTGTATAGTTCCAGTTTACAAGGGAAAAGGGGACATGTGTGAATGTAGTAGTTTCAGAGGGATAAGTTTGTTAAGTGTAGTTGGGAAGGCTTATGGGAGGGTCTTCATTGAGAGGATTAGGAGGAACAGAAGAGTAATTGGTGAGGAACAGTGCGGGTTTAAGACAAGTGGGGGTTGCATGGATCAGATTTTTGTGGTAAGACAGATTTGTGAGATGGATTTTTTTTGGGTTGTTATGGATTTGGAAAAGGCTTACAACAGGGTAGAGAGGAAGGCACTGAGGGAGGCATTGAATTGATGTATTGAATCTTGGCTGTGATTTGAACAGTTCCTTCAATCCAATGGCCAGGGTGATATTTAGCCTATTTATACATACATACATACATATACCAAGGCTTTTTCCCCCTTACAAGGGAGGTAGCCAAAAAGGGAAAGCCATAAAAACACTCCCACCCATTTCATCCCTACATACACTCCACACCCCTCCCACCCTCCCTCTCATCTGAGCACCTCCCGGATGACGGGTCATCCCTGCACCCCGCCCACCGCCCTGGGTCAGAAGCAGTGTCGCAAGACACAGCACATCCACAGCAAGGCCACTTCACTTAATCGGCGACCCCCCCTCTCCGTCCCCCCTTGCATATAAGGAGAGGACGGGGAGAAATCCCTTCGTGCTGCGTCAAAATTTACTCACACATACTACCCCACCCCCCACCCCCCTGCCCCTTCCTCCTCATGCAATCACAACATCATCCATATACAACCATTCTCCACTCACCTCTGTCTTCCGTCCTCTCCCTTCCTTCCTCAACAGACATTCCCCTCTTCCCCAAAGCCCCCTTCACCCCATCCATCCACCTCATCCTAGGACGTCCCCTCATGTTCACTCCCTCCACTTCTGCCTTCCATACCTCTTTTACTAGTCTTTCTTCACTCATTCTTTCCATGTGTCCAAACCATCCTAATATTCTTTCATCAACCCTATCTCTCAGCTCCTTTTTTACCCGTTCTCCTTCTCACCTCCTCATTTCTCACTCTATCCAGCCTAGTAACCCCCACCATACTTCTCAGACACCTCATCTCAAACACATTCAAACTCCTTCTCTCTTCTTCTCTTATGTTCCACGTTTCTGCCCCATACAGTGCTGTTGGCACAATCACTCCTTCATACAGTCTCCTCTTTGCATCCATTCCCAAATGTCTATTCCTCATTACACTCTTTAATCCACCAAGGCATTTACTCGCTTCTCTCAATCTACATTCTACCTCCACCTTCACTCCACCTTTTCCTGCTACACTTGCACCCAAGTATCTAAAACTATCCACTTCCTCCAGTCGCTCTCCCTTAATGTTCACTTCCAGTCTACTGCCACTTTCACCCCTTGTACATCTCATCACCTTACTTTTACCTACATTTATCTTTAGCTTTCTTCTATCACATACTCTCCCAAACTCTGCCACCAGCTTCCTCAATCCCTCCTCTGACCCTGATAGTAAAAGTGGTTATGTGCAAAACTTATTTCATTAACATTATCTAATAAAATAATATATTGACTTACAACGGAGTTGGGTATGAACAGAGTATGAGTGCGGGAGTCAGAAATTCAATGCCCATGCATCTTAATTTATACTATGACCACACAACATCAGTGCCAAGGACAGGTGGCGATGTGTCCCTACAGAAGCCTATTCTATCACTATGCCCAGCTCCACACAATCTTTCTATTTTTTTATTTGTGTGTAAAGAAGGCTTATAAAATTTCAATCATTATCTAACTAATCAAATGGGGAAAGGTACGTACATATACAAGGACACTACTTCATAGTGTCATCTTGTTTACATGCCCTCTGACCTCCGAGGGGAGAAGGCTTCAATTTTGTACTCCTCCGCCACTGGCTTGCAGATCTCCTGCAACTAGTCATTCATCACAAGAAAAAACCTAATTCATTTTATCTTATTGTTTAATTTAAGCACTTATAAGAGGGAAAAAGCTTTTGGTATATGTATGTCAAGAGCAGTCAAGAGTTTTTATGAGAGTAGTAGAGCTTGCATTATGATTAGAAATGGAGAGAGTGAATGGTTTGAGGTAAAGGTGGGACTTCATCTGGGGTGTGTTGTTATTGTTGTTGTTGTTGTCGTTCCCTAGACTGTCTGTCCGAGCAGTCCCGTCTCCCCAAGGAAGGCCACAGCCGAAACTGGGTTTTCCCACAAATCCTTTATAGAGTGTATGTTGTGTTGTTTGCGTGCATGATTGTGTATAATGCAGTCTTCCATTATGTGTTGTATGGTATGGGGTGAAGTGTTACATCCTGGGCAGCTGTTCACAACACGGTCGTCCAGCCTCTTCTGGTAGCTTAGAAGTGCTGGGTGGTGACCGCATCGCAGTCTGGCCAAGTGGACTCTGTCCTTTCGTGGGAGAGAGGATTCAGAAGGGTGGATATCAGGGGGTTTGGCATGCAGCAGTGTGTTGTCTTTCAGTGTGTTAATGGAGCGGTGAGTGATATGATTATGAATATGTTTCCGGAGGCTGGTATTTGGTGGTTGTGGAGGAAGAGAAGAGAGTATCTGTGCGTAATAAAGGTCTTTGGGTGTAGTTTTAATGTTTCTTGGTGTGTGTGGGTGTTCTGCTATGTAGTGTAGCGGGTGTGATGTGTTTGTGGTGGCTGCAGCAAGTGTTTGTGTGCCTCTCATGTCGAGGTGGTCCTTGACTTTGAGGACTTTTGTTTCATGGTGTAAATGGTCTGTAGGTGATGTATTTGTGCAGCCTGTAATTGTTTTTAGGGCTTTGTTTTGTATGATTTGAAGGGGTGTGTTGTTGCCCTGGCTGTTCAAACTTTACATGGATGGGGTGGTGCGAGAGGTGAATGCAAGGGTAGTGGGTCAAGGGTTGGAGATGATTAAAGAAAATGGAGAAAAGTGGGAGGTGAGCCAGCTGTTGTTTGCTGACAACACTGCGCTTGTAGCAGGATCAGAGGAGGGATTCAGGAAGTTAGTGACAGAGTTTGAGAAGGTGTGTGAAAGAAGAAAGCTGAAGATAAATGTGGGCAAAAGTAAGGTGATGAGATGTACAAGGGGGGAGAGAGTGACAGTAGGCTGGAAGTGAGCATTAAGGGTGAGAAACTGGAGGAAGTGGATAGTTTCAGATACTTGGGTGCAAATGTGACAGGAAAGGGAGGAGTGGGGGTGGAGGTAGCATGTAGAATGAGAGAAGCGAGTAAATGCCTTGGTGGATTGAAAAGTGTAATGAGAAATAGACATCTGGGAATGGATGCTAAGAGGTTATATGAAGGAGTGATTGTGCCAACAGCACTTTATAGGGCAGAAACATGGAACATGAGAGAGGAAGAGAGGAGGAGTTTGAATGTGTTTGAGATGAGGTGTCTGAGAAGTATGATAGGGGTTACTAGGCTAGATAGAGTGAGAAATGAGGAGGTGAGGAGGAGAACAGGGGTGGAAAGGGAGCTGAGAGATAGGGTTGATGAAAGAGTATTAGGATGGTTTGGATACATGGAAAGAATGAGTGAAGAAAGATTAGTAAAAGAAGTGTGGAAGGCGGAGGTGGAAGGAGTGAATATGAGGGGGCGTCCTAGGATGAGATGGATGGATGGGGTGAAAGGGGGTTTACAAAAGAGAGGAATGTCTGTAGAGGAAGGACAGGAGGGGACAGAAGATAGGGGTGAATGGAGAAGGGTTGTGTATAGATGACGCTGTGATGCATGAGGGGGAGTTGGTGGGGGATGGGGGGTGAGGAATTATGTATGAGAAAAAATGTGATGCAGCCCATAGGGATTTCTCCCCGTCTTTTCCTTTTCTGCATGAGGGGATGGAGAGGAGGGGTCGCCGAATTTATGAAGCGGCCTTGCTGTGGATGTGCTGAGTCTTGCAACACTGCTTCTGACCCAGGGCAGTGGACAGGATGCAGGGATGACCCGTCATCCAGGAGGTGACAAGATGGAAGGGAGGGAGGAGGGTGGAGGGGAGTAGAATATATGGGAAATGAAATGGGTGGGAGTGACTTCTATGCCTTTTCCTTTTTGGCTACCCCCTGTGTAAGGGGGAAAAAGCCTTTGGTATATGTATGTATATATCTATTTAATTTAAGGTAACCTACTACTTTGATGGATTAAATATTATAATCAATTTACTAGGAGATGCCAAGATAAGAGGGAGGGAGGAGGGTGGGGGAGAGTGGAGTATGTTAGGGATGGAATGGGTGAGAGTGGTTTTTATGACTTTGTTTTTTTGCTACCTCCCTTATAA
Organism: Oratosquilla oratoria; assembly: GCF_046742065.1. Lineage (NCBI taxonomy): Eukaryota > Metazoa > Arthropoda > Malacostraca > Stomatopoda > Squillidae > Oratosquilla > Oratosquilla oratoria. The sequence goes on along the minus strand of NW_027467754.1, from coordinate 244,286 downwards.
GGGGGAAAAAGCCTTTGAAATATGTATGTATGTACTAAGAATGGCGAGCACTATGGCTCTTGCTAGAGTGTGGGTTATGGTGCCATACCCACATCCCTTCATGTCAGTGACACATCATGGAACATGACAATGGGGTAGGAAGAAAACAGTTAAGAGGAGTCAAGAGTTTTTATGAGAGTGGTAGAGCTTGTGTTCAAATCAGAAATGGAGAGAGTGAGGGATGTGTTATGTCACCCTGGCTGTTCAATTTATACATGAATGGGGTGGTGTGAGAGGTCAATGCAAGGGTAGTGGGTCAGGGATTGGAGATGGTTAAAGAAAATGGAGAAAAGTGGGAGATAAGCCAGTTGTTGTTTTCTGATGACACTGCACTTGTAGCAGGATCAGAGGAGGGATTGAGGAAGTTAGTGACAGAGTTTGGGAAGGCATGCGAAAGAAGGAAGTTCAAAATGAACGTGGGTAAAAGTAAAGTGATGAGATGTACAAGGGGAGAAAGTGGCAGAATCTGGAAATGAGTATTAAGGGAGAGAGACTGGAGGAAGTGGATAGTTTTAGATACTTGAGTGTCAATGTGGTGGGAAAGGGAGAAGAAGAGGTGGAGGTAGAATGTAGATTGAGAGAAGCGAGTAAATGCCTTGGTGGATTGAAAAGTGTAATGAGAAATAGACACTTAGGAATGGATGTTAAGAAGGAAATAGGCAAGAATTGGTTCACAAATAGGGTGGTCGATGAATGGAATAAACTTAGTAACAACGTAGTAAGCGCTGAAACTATCAGTTGTTTTAAAAAACGATTAGACAACTTTATGGATGGGGATGACAGGTGGTGATGGATACGGAGCTGCCTAGTGTAGGCCTTATGGTCTTTTGCAGTCTCCTTTATTTCTTATGTTCTTATATATTGGATATTTCAAATATCATTTTACTTAAGAATATTGATTAACAATACGGTAAAATGATATCGAAACATTATATTGGACATTTCAAATATTATTTTACTTAAGAATATTATCAATAAAATAATATCAAACTTTTTTATTTCAAATATTCAGTTAAGAATATTAACAATAAAATAATATAAGAGAATTATTTCGGATACTTCAAATATCATTTCACTTAGGAATATTAATTAATAATAAAATAATCTAAAAAAAAAAATCATTTTGGACACTTCAAATATTATTTTACTTAAGAAAATTAACAATAAAATAATCAAATATATATATTATATATATATATATATATACATATATATATATTATATATGTATGTATATACATACACACACACACACATACATATATATATATATATATATATATATATATATACCTGTATATACATACAGTATTGCTAAAAAGAGACAGGCTTATAAGAAATATAAGTGCTCGGGTGCATCTAATGACTATGAAAATTATGTATCAATACAGAGAGATTTAAAAAAGACAATAAGGAAAAGAAAACGACAATACGAAATGAACATCGCTGATAAATCCAAAGAGAATCCCAAAGAATTCTATAGTTACATTAGAGATAAAGAGGTTGTTAGGAATCACATTGGTCCACTATTATCTGCTGACGGTCAACTTGAATATTCAAATGAAGGAATGTGTAATATCTTAAACAATTATTTTAGCTCAGTATTCGTAAACGAAACACCTCAAAGTGAATTCCAAACTGAAACCTGTGAAAAGTCTGGGGTAAACTTACTACAGTAAATATAACAAAAGAAAAAATTAAAAGGTAAAAGACAAACTCAAAATTAATAAAACACCAGGGCCTGACGGTTGGCATCCAAGAATCTTAAAGGAAATGAAAAATGAGATTGTTGTTCCATTAGAAATTATTTTCAAGAAATCCATCATATCCGGAGATGTCCCAACGAATGGAAGCTAGCTAACATTACTCCCATATTCAAAAAAGGTGACAAAAAGAAACCAAATAACTATAGGCCTATAAGTTTGACTTCAATCATAGGAAAAATAATGGAAACTATCATCAGAGATGCTGTCGAACATCATTTAGAAAGTAACCGTTTGATAAATGATAGCCAGCATGGTTTCAGAAGGAAACGTTCTTGCGTGACTAACTTACTCGGATTCTACAACACAGTTATCTCGAATTATGACAAAAGAAACAATATAGATTTAGTATATCTAGACTTTGCAAAAGCTTTTGATACCGTCCCACACGAAAGACTACTTACTAAATTAGCTTTGCATGGAATAAGTGGTAGCCTATTAGGTTGGACTAGTAATTGGTTGAAGGGTCGAAAACAGAGAGTTGTTTTAAATGGAAAAACTTCTGGATGGAAAAGTGTTGCAAGTGGAGTTCCTCAGGGTTCCGTTCTTGGGCCACTTCTTTTCATAGTATATATAAATGATATAGACCATGGACTAAAATCTACTGTGTCCAAATTTGCTGATGATACAAAACTGTGCGGAGTGGCAAATGATCACTCAGACCAATTAGATATTCAAGAAGATTTAGAGAAATTACAGCAATGGTCTGAAAAGTGGGTAATGAAATTTAACACAAGTAAATGCAAGGTAATGCACATAGGTAAAAATAACAGTAAGTACGATTACAAGTTATTTGGTAATTCGTTAACAAAAGTGGATAGTGAAAAAGATCTCGGCGTAATTATCAGTAACGACCTCAAATCATCCAAGCAGTGTATTTCAGCCTCTGAGAAAGCAAATAAGATTCTGGGACTGATTGCGCGATCTTTTGATTTCAAAAGTCCATCACTCATTAACAAGCTATATAAATCGTTAGTTCGTCCACATTTGGAATATGCTGTTTCCGTATGGTCACCGAATCTCATTAAAGACATTGACAGACTGGAAAAAGTACAACGGCGAGCCACAAAACTGATTCCAAATATCAAAAATAAATCATACGAAAATCGACTAAAACACATGAATCTGTTTTCCCTAAAAAAGCGTAGACTCAGAGGTGACTTGATACAGGTCTTTAAGATTTTAAAGGGAATTGCCAACATCAAAAGGGACAAAATTTTCACATTGAATGAGAATCAGACAAGAAACAATGGTCTCAAACTATCTGGAAATAGATTCAATTTGGAAGTAGGTAAAAACAACTTTGCCAACCGTGTAGTAAATGAATGGAATAAACTTCCTGCACAAGTAGTGCAATGTAGTTCAGTTCGAAGCTTTAAGAATCAGTTAGATAAATACCTAAGTAAGATGCTGTAATGATTATAATTCATCTTATATTATTTGTTTTTGTTTTGTTATTATTTGTCTGTCTGATTTTCATTTATTTTGTTTTTGTTTTATCATTTGTCTGTCTGATTTTCATTTATTATTAGTTATATGTCAATTTATCATTATTTACTATTTACCTGTTTGTTTATTATTCAACTATACCTATGCATTTATTTATATATTTTAATTGTTATTTACATTATTATAGTTTTTATTTATTGTTTTATTATTAATATGATTTTTTTTTCGCATCCGACCTAGATATGGATCAAAAGGTCTCCTGTCGGCTTGCTCCGCCTTTGTAATCCTTTGTAATATTGGATATTTCAAATATTATTTTAATGAAGAATATTAACAATGAAAATAATCTAAAAAAATATATATAATAATAATAATTTGAACATTTCAAATATCATTTTACTTAAGATAGTATGCAACCCTTTAAAATAATGGATTTCTGAATGTATCCCTTGCAGCACTGAAATGTTTGCCCACCCACCCACCCACCGCTGGCTGGCCTACATACAGTCAGAATACGAGCTCCTTGAGATGGAACCCACATTCTGGAGACGGGTTAGTATGGAGACTACCCTCTCCAACGCCCATCCTACTGAGCCGCCACCTGTCCGTCACTGGTGCGGCAAGACCAAGAATCGGCAGAAAGGAAGCGAGAATCTAGACAAAGAGTACCAAGACGAGCGAGCCAAATGTAAGCTTCCGTACAGACTCAAATGAACCCGCAACTGACGTTTCCTCACCTGAGTCAACGGTACATGAGCTCTTGCTTGCCCAGTTTCTCTGAGATGAGTGGGCTGGTGCATGCACTTGTACGTGGTTATGGACCACGTCTTGATCGAGTCCATCTTGCTCTGAGGGGGCCGTACCACCGCAGACCCGTTCTCGATTCCGCTTTCGGGCGACATAAGAGGCACTAGGGACATGACTGCTGATGAGAATACAAACAATAACCCCAAGAATCGTGATACGCTTTCCGTTATATCCTGACGTTTGTCCGGTATTAGAAATTACAGTTAACCCCCCGATATAATGGACAATATGGGGACAGGGGGCCTGTCATCATATCCAAAGACCCGTTATGACCAAGGATCCCTCGCTATAGTGGATGAAAATCCGTTATAGCGACGGTTTGTCCGGTCAGATTTTTTTGTCCATTATATCCGATATGTTGAGATCTGTTATACTGAGGGTGTACTGTACTGTTGTCATTTCATATTCAACTATTTTAATTTCCTCTTTTAAGTTAGAGTGCAGTGTCATGAAAAATGCGCTCCTGTTCTTCTTACAGCACATCTCGTCTAGACTTTTTTTTCTCGCCATGGATCACACATTCAAAATCTCTAGAATTAAGAGAATCCCCAATACTTAGATGAAAATAAACAATTAAATAACAAAAATAACAAAACAAATGAATGACAGAAATTTCCGCAGACCAGCGGGAACCTCTACTTCTTCATTTTCATTCCGAGCACTGGAAGTTTCCAATTTTTCCAGATACAGATTTCCTGGATACATATCTTAGTACACATTGAATGTCCAAATAAGCAAGTTTTTATCTAAATACCCTGTGTACACAAAAGGACAAAATGTGCATCCCTGTGTTCTTAGCCTTCAAATACAGTCCTTTTATTCCCTTAAAAAAAAAACGACCTCCCTGAAAACAACATTATCCCATTATATTTATATATAAGTACTATATTTAGCAAATGTAGCATGTGACATTTTACCACTACTGAAAACAAAAGCCACCAATTAGTTTTTCATTCTCTATATCAATTAATTTCTTTATTCCCTTTCAAAAACCCTACCTCCCTGACAACATTATCCCATTACATTTATATATATGTACTATATTTCGGTCTCACTAATTGCCGAACAAACCGAACAAAACCGAGAAAAGCCGAACAAAACCACAAAACCCAAACAAGGACAGGTTTTGCTCAAATGCACACTTCCATATATATATGGTTGGATCATTTGAACTATTTTCTTTAAAATGTGTGATTTCCATGTAATATGATCAAAGAGAACTAACGTTTTTATCCCCTGCAATTTTACCGACCCCAGCTACGACTCGTCCAGCCCACCGTCTATGATCACTGGTGGTATGGATCAAACTACACGCTTTTAAGCTTCTTACTGTTGTGTTATTAGTGTAATAGACTGCATATAGTTGAATTATTTAAACCCTTTTCTTTAAAATGTGTGATTTTCATGTAATTTGACCAAAGAGAAGTTATGTTTTAGCCTCTGCAGTATGACCGACCACAGCTACATATACCATAACAAATTAGCATATGGTTGCATTATTTGAACTATTTTCTTTAAAAGGTGTGATTTTCATGTAATTTGATCAAAGTGAAGTAACGTTTTTATCCTCTGCAAAATTACCGGCCCCAGCTACGATTCGTGGTTACAAATTTACCGCTAGCCTGCTATCTATGTCCTGCAAATGCAGATCATCACTGAGCGTCGGGGTTGTCAGATTGGCGTTTTTAATGCTAAATTTTGTATTTTTGGAATGTTTTTACTGTGGCAGGAAAATGTGTTGGGTGGCATTTTAAGGGGGCGTTTTTAAATACCCGGTCTTGATTAGAATTTCTTTGTTTTGTCCAAATGTTGTTCCAGTGATTGACTTAAGTGCGTTAAGTCTGGGTGTGCATTTGTTTTTTATGTTTGTGATGTGTTGTTTGAAAGACATGGATGTATCGTATGTTACACCAAGAATTTTCAGTGTGTTTGTGTGTGGTATTAGAGTGTTGTTGATGTGGAGATGAGGTATGTATTTGTGTTCTTTTGTCCAGTTTGTGAGAAGTGTTGCTGTAGATTTGGTTGGAGCTATTTTGAGTCTGTTTGTGATGAACCATGTGTTGAGTGTGTCAAGGTATGGCTGGATTATTTCTGCAGCTTTGTCTGTGTTACGATGTGTGCATGTGATTGTAATGTCGTCTGCATAGGAAGAGATTTGTATTTCTGAGGTGTCTGGCGTGGGTAAGTCATGCATGTATAGATTAAATAGTGTGGGGGATAGAACTGAGCCCTGTGGTACTCCGTTCTTAATGTTTCTGATGTGCGATGATTGGCCATTATATGACACATAAGCATTCCTACCTGCCAGATAATTGGCCAGCCATCTTTTGGTGTTATTGTGCATGTCTGTGTTATATATTTTATTTGTTAGGTTGTGGCGGGGGATAGCATCAAAAGCTTTACTAATGTCTAATGTAATAAGAAGTGTTCTTTGGTGGGGCCTATCTGAATTGATGCCATCTAAAATTCTTTGTGTGAGGTTTGTCAGAAGAGTGTTTGTGGAGTGTAGTGGCCTAAAACCATGTTGTGAGTCAGCAAGGGGAATATGTGATGTGACAAGTTTAAGTATTAGGCGTTCAATGACTTTAGAGGGGGTGCAGAGAAGTGTGATTGGGCGGTGCGATGTTGGGATTGTTGGGTCTTTGTTCGGTTTTGGAATGGTGATTATTCTACCATGCTTCCAGATGTCGGGTATAGTGTTGTGTGAATAGCTGTAGTTTGCAATGTTTGTGAGTGCATGTATACCTTGTGGTCCAATGTGTTTTAGGTGGATGTTGCTTATGTTATCAGGGCCACAGGCAGATGAGTGCTTGAGACTATGTATTATGAGTTTTGTCTGACTGTCTATGAAGGGTATATAGTCTGAGTCTGAGGGAAAGTCTTTCTTACGTCGAATGGTGCGTCGGTCGTCAGGGTGAGAAGTGAGATGGCTTGTCTGTGCAAAATGACGTATGAGTGCGTTTGCTTGTTGTCTGTTTGAGGGTAGATTATCTGTTGTCGTGATTATTGCTGCGTGAGAGCGTGTAGTGTTACTGTTGGATAGTGTAATACTGTTGAGTGTTTTGTACAATTTGCTGGTGTTTGTTTTGTGATCAAGTGTATTGATAAAGTTTTGCCAATTTTGTGTTTTTTGTTCACGTATTTTATTGGCAATCACAGTGTTTAGTGTTTGTATTTGGTCTGTATGTTTTGAGGGATAGGTGTGGGGGTATTGTGTTTAAGTGTGTCTCGTTGTCTGATGAGGCCTTGGATTTCTGGTGTGAAGTTCGGATTGTGTGATTTTCTGTTGCCTCTAGGAATGTATCTCTTGTCTGCATTTTGTATGATTGTATTAAAAGTGTGCACAGCATTGTTTATGTTTGTGATTGGTGTACTGTTAAGTGTTTCAAAATGTTGTTCTGTCTCTTCAATAAAAGCTTCCCAGTTAGCTCTTTTGTAATTGGTGTAAGTGTGTCTGTGGCCAACTGGGGTTCATCTTGTTTTGGTGGTGATGATGATTGGAAGGTGGTCAGAGCCAAGGGTTCCGACCACTCTCCATGATGTTGTTGGGGTTAGGCAGGGGGAGCAAAAGGTGATATCAGGAGAGGAGGGAGTGTAGAGGGCTTGGTGTGGGATATGTGTATGATTATGTGTGTTGTTCATGATAGTCAATGAGTCAAACTGAGTCTGCATATCAAGCCCTCTGTCTGTGTCAGGGTTGTCAACATAACAGGCAGACGACTTGGCTTTGAAGTCTCCACCCATGATCAGGTTGGGGATTGAGGCTAGTTGGCTAAAATGAGGCCTGAAGGTGTCTGGAACTGTGGGGGATGATTAGGGGGGAATGTACATGTTAACTATTGTCAGTGTTGATTTGTTGCCTGTGCGGATTCGAATGGATTGGATTTCTGTTGTGTTATCTGTGGTAGGGAGGAGAATTTTGGTTGTGGCACTTGTGTCCACAAAACAGATGGAGTGGTGGATCAGGGTGATGAGTCCACCGCCATAGCTGTCAGTCCGGTCTTGTCTGATGGTAGTGTAATTATGAAATGATGGTGTTTTGTGTGAGTGTCTTAGTTTTGTTTCTTGTAAAATCGCAATGTGTATGTTGTGTTGTTTAAGAAAGTGTTCAAGTTCATGTTTTTTCGTGTTAATACCGTCAATGTTGTGTTGTAATATGTTGATGTTGTGTGTTTTGTATGTGTTGTATGTTGCCGTTTGGGGTTGAGGTTGGGGTGGTAGTGGGGAAGGTGTAGGATCTGGGTCAGAGGGGGGGAAAGGAGAGATCGGGGACAAAGGAAGGGGAGTACTAATCGGGGGTAAGGGCAGAGGGAAATTGGGAGTGTGTGAGGGTGCTGGCTGTGGTTGGGGAGGTGGGAGTGGGGTTACTGGAGGGCAGGTAGAACATGTCCAAGTGTTTGTGTATCGGTTTGTGTCAGCAAGTGTTGTACAAGTGAGGTGGGCCCAGTTTTTGCACATATTGCACTGAACTGAGCCCTTTGTCTGTCTGCTCGAAGTAATGGGTTTAGAGCATGTTGGGAATGTGTATTTTGTGGTGGGCCCAGGATTGCTCTCTACATCTCCAGCTAAAAGTAGAAGAGGGGTGATCGCTGGAAAATCACCCCTCGGTGCAGAAAAAACGTAATATTGCATGTTGGGAAAAAGGATTGTGGTACTCCCCAAGGTAGGCGTAGCTCCTTTTGGGGATCGGTGCCACCTGCATAGAGCCGGTGGCCAGGGGTGGTTGCTGCCGTTTGGCCCCCAACTCTTGGGGTTGGGGGGTGGTCCCACGACGTAGACGCTGCAGCTCCAGAGCCTTGTTGTGGCCCAGAGTGACATGTCGGGGAGCCCAGGAGTCCCAGATCAGCAGTTAAAGGCCTCCAGATGGTCTGTAAATTTCAACCAGGTCAACAAAGCAATACAACCTTAAAGGCCTCAACACTAACAATGGCTCTCACACAGCAGGTAATGGAAAGAGAGAGAAAGAGAAAGATTGAATGGGTATTAGTTTCAGATCATATAAGATTTCTGTGACTCTGATCCATATGGATGTCACTCACATCCCTAAATTACTGACTCAACGACACACGGGGAATAGAATTTAAAAGTCGAGATTACTCTTCAATTATAAACGAATGCCGAATAACTGGTTCATAGGGTTGTCAAAATTGTTGAAATATTAACATTCCAAAATGAAAAGGAATTAAAGTATTCCCAAATTTGAGGTCACACAGGTGAAAAGAATTGAATTACGGTTCCACGTCCGAAAAAGCTCAAGATCCATACTCGCTAGATGACCAGAATAACCAAATGCAACCCAGAATAAAACATGCAAGAACATAACTGTAGCAACCATGATAACAAATACACATGGTTTTCAAAGTGCACACATTCAACAAGTATTTTTTGTTTAGAATATAATTACCAACTTTTAAGACCTCATAATATAGCACCAGCAAACTTACCTACTAAAGCAGAGCTTCAAAGCATAATCTGGCAGAATACCTTAAACTCTGTCCTACAATACATACATCTTCTGGTGTTTCTAGCAGGTCTTCAAATATCATAAAATAATTCATGACAAGCAAAATAGAAAATTATTAATAATAAATTAATCACTAAATACAATTAAGTGAGCAACTAAAATATAAGCAACCAACTTAAGAGGATAGACTAAAAATAAATTTGGGTGAAAATTAAGGCAAAGAGATGTACAGGGACGAGAAAATCATACGAGGGAGCAGAGACGTGGAATCTGATTGAGGAGGAGGAGAGGAAGCCTGACGTGTTCAAGATGGAGTACAATCCGCGTAATAAAAATGGATAACGTCAGCAATATTTGACTCTTCGTGGCATCTTAACTTCAACTCTGGAGAGACGAAGAGTGCGGGGGATCTGATAGAGGTATTCAAACGGATCAATGGTTTGAACAAGGGCGACACAGGCAAGGTCATCATATTATGACAACAGGGTAGATCTGGTAGTAATGGGTGCAAGTTGGACAAATTTGGGTTTAAGAATGAAATAGGCAAGAACAGTTCACCAACTGCGTGGTTAACGAATGGAATGGACTGTGTAACAACGTAGGTAGCAAGCGCTCAAACTATTCATTGTTTAAAGAGGAAATTTTTGTTCAATTCCAGACTACAAAATTCACTGTAAGGGGCACCATCCTAGTCTCCCAATAAGGGGGGGGGGGGTTGTGACGTTAAACCATATCATGATCATGATCATCATCAAGAGGAAATTGAATAACTTTATGGATGGGATGACAAGTGGTAAGGGACATGGAACTGCCTAGTGTAGGCTCTATGGTCTCTTGCAGTCTCCCCCATTCTTATGTTGTGTGGAGGTGAGGCAGATAACAGGTGGAAAGAAATCAGACAAGTTGTTCCATCAAAAGTGAAGGGATGCAAGAGGAGTGCCTGTTGAGCAAAGAAGAGAGAGTGCAAAAGTTCCGAGTGGAAGGGCAATGGACGAGGAGGTAACACAGCCTGAGGGGACGTTCTTCATCTTCTCCGTAAACCTCTCTAATAAATGGACGGAGGGGGAGAGAGTTTACAGTTTATCTGCCATGCTTGGGGGGGGGGGTGGCAGTTTGGTCACTGCTGCCCTTTGTATTCTCTCGATCTTGCTTATGTCCTTCACTCTGTGCGGGGACCATACCATCGATGCATATTCCAATCTTGGATGCATCAGGGTTTCGATGAGTTTTTCGTCATTTCTGTCTTAACACATAGCCGCTGACACAAGCAGTGTGGTGTGGGTAGCAGAAAAAATAAATTGAGTTTCTTGGGATTTCTTTTTTTTTTTTTTTTTTTACACTGCCAAAATTGCACTTGTTTTTATATACTCAATATTAATATCTGGGCAACTTTGGCAGTGGGAAAAAAAAAAAAAAAACTTTCGTCCATTCTAGTTTGCCTCTTAGTCACCCTTCCTTCACTTGGACACACATTGAACAATCTCACCATTCACTCCACTATTACTATCCCACCCTCTGGCAAACACTATAGACAGCACCCACCCAGTACAGGTGCCTTAGAGCTTTCATTCTCTTCCACTGTCATTTACGGTACCTCCTCCTTAAGAACAGCTTTCTCCTTTCCTATCCCAGTCAGTCTCTATCATCATCTCCCATGGCTACTATCAAAGACCTCCTGGCTCCCTCTATCCTCCTCTACAATTAGCAACTCCTTGAAATAATCTGCCCATCTCCACCTCACAGCTTTCTCTTCCATTAACAAGTACCATTTACAGTACAAGCTCAATATAACAAACTAATTCAGCTAAAGTCCAATTACAAAAGTTTACAGAATGTATGAATGATTATCATTTATTTCATATTATTTCTTTATTTGTTTTGTTATCATTTGTCTGTTTGTTTACTATTATTTGCTTCATTCTCATTTGTTATTAGTTATATGACAATTTATCATTATTTATTATTTACCTGTTTGTTTATTGTTCAACTATACCTATGCATTTATTCATGTATCTTATTTATCATTTACATTATTATAGTTTTTATTTATTCATTTATTTATCATTATGATTTTTTATGCATGCGACCTAGATATGGACCAAAAGGTCTCCTGTCGTCGGCATGCTCCCCCTTTGAAATCCTTTGTATGACTGCCCCATCAAATACACTCTAGTTCTTCACTACATGGAGCATGTCTTTTACATCCCTAACTGCTGCCTTACAAAATCAAGTGTTCTCCAATTCTTTTACTACAGTATTTCTAAAGGAGATTACAACGGAACGATGCAATCAAACAGAGCAAGACTAAGAACCACACGTGATCAAAAAGGTTACTGTTATTCAGTGGAATCTGCCTTTTAACAAATTATCAAGTGCAAATTTAACAAGTGCTACCTCCCTTGTATGGGGTAAAAAGCCTTGGTATATGTAGGTATGTATGTATCTTTGAAACAAGATTTTTTTTCCCTCAAACTTCTGAGTTTACTATTCAAGGCTTTCCACAATTGGGGGAGTTTGTTATAGCGAGCTTATGCTGAAATACCTTTACCCTTTCCTCTCTCTCTTCAACTTGCCTCTTTGCACTCTTTACTTCATGCATACGTACAAGGGAGGTAGTCAAAAGGTGTCCTCCTTTGCTTCATGCACTCTGAATAAAAATCAAATATCATTTCACTTATGGTGTCCAAACACACTTCTGATCTCGGGGAAATCCGCAGCGCAATGCGACAAGCTGCTACTAAACTAACACCTTCCGAAAAATTCTTCAAAACTTGTCTCCCAGTCTCCCATCTCCTCACACATACACATGTAGATGCAACTAAAAAAAAAAAAAAAAAAATTAAATAAAAGTGAAAAATAAAAAAATAAATAAAATGAAATACAAAATATGAAAAATAAATGAATAAACTTGCGATTAAAAAAAAACACTTTTTTATGCATCACTGTACATAAAGCTAAACTAGTAATCCCCCCCCCTCCCCCATACACTGCTCCTCTCCCCCTGCACCCCACCTGGGCTGGTCGCCGCGCTGCCTGGCGAACCATAGGAAGTTGCAGGTACAGGATTGTACTGTGGCAGTGAACTGGGTCTTTGCTGCTGCTGTTGCTGCTGCTGCGGTGGTGGCGGTTGACCCACTACCCCTCCAGCTGGCTGGCCTCCCCCGCCTCCTAATCCGACATTGGCAGAGTCGTCGGTAGCAGAGGATGGGGGCAGGGGAGGGGAGGGGGCTGTGTGGACCCTAACGGGGCCGCCGTGTCATTCAGCACCACGCTCTGCAAGCCGCCTTCACTCAGGTCTCCGTCCATGGCACCAATGCCGTGCCCAGCTGCCATCTGTCGAAAGGAGATTTATACAAACCCGAATCAGTTATAAAAAAAAAAGAAAAAAAAAAGAAAAAAAAAAAATCTACAAATGTCATGAAGCATCAGGATGAAGCTGGCAACTTTATGGGCCCTACGTATGTGTATATATATATATATATACACGAAAGACTTTTCCCCCCTTACAAGTAAAGAAAAAACAAAACAGGAAACACTCCCATCCCATCCCATCCCTCATATACTCCACTTCCCTCCCTCTTACCTTGGTTCCTCCTGGAGAAAAAAATTGATGCAGCCTGAAGGGATTTCTCCCCATCTCTTTTTCTGCATGAGGGGACGGAGAGGGGGGGGGGGGGTTGCCAATTTTATGAAGTGGTGTTGCTGTGGATGTGCTGTGTCTTGCGACATTGCTTCTGACCCAGGGCAGTGGGCGAGATGTAGGGATGATCCGTCATCCATGAGGTGCCAAGATAAGAGGGAGGGAAGAGGGTGGAGGGGAGTGGAGTATGTAGGGATGGAGTGGGTGGGAGTGGATTTTATCCCTTCGTTTTTGTATATATAGCAAATGCTGCACCCTTGTTTCAAAAGGGTGACAAATCCAATCCTGGTAATTATCAGCCAATTAGACTTTTGTGCAAACTAATCGAGTTTAACCTGAGGAATGGCAGTCGCAAGAGGTGGACGCTTGCTTGGCGCACCCCTCTACCGCTGTCATGTCGCTGCTATCCCTGGTGGGTGTCCGCGAGTGCAACAAGTCGCATATAAGTGCAACAAGTCGAAGGGGAAGGAACAGGAATGGATTGGTTGCCCTAAATGTCCTACAAGGAAAAGGGCTCATTTGAAGTGTGTAGGTTTGAAAGGTGTCAATCCTGACAATGTTACGAGTATAAACTGGGCATGTGACGCATGTTTTGAAAGTATTGTCCCAGGCAATCTAATTATGAATAAGTTGGATGAAATAAAGGCACAGTTGTCAAATAGCTCACAATTGTTGAAAGGTGATATGGAAACTGTGATCAAGTCTGAAATTGAGACAGTAGTTGAAGACATGAAGAAAGAGGTAGTTACCGTGGTAGGTGATGCAAAGAAGGAGGTTAAAGAAGTGAAGAAAGATGTGGAGGAGAATGTTGTTGTGGGTATAAAAAGAGAGGTGGCAGGAGTGAGAGAATGACAGTCTGGTTGCTGAACTGTCGACCGCCCATGCAGCCGGCTCGGCTGACCTCCAAACTACCGTAGGCATGACTTCAGCACCATTATGGAGCCAAGTGTTATCAAGGAATGAGATAAGGAGACAAAAAAACTTGCTTGTGGTTAGTGCAAAAGAAAATGGGGAAAAAATCCAGCGAAATGAAAAAAGATGTGGTTGGAGCACTTAATGGTGTGCACATTACTGACTCGTTTTACAGGTCGTGGAGACTGTTTTGAATTTTGAGGATGAAACAACACTTACAGAAGCAGAAAAGAAATTGGGAGTTGTCAACAAAGTATCTATAAAGTACATTAAAAAAAATGACACCAACGATAATGATTTGCAATGTCTATAAAGAGGAAGAAAAGGATCATATCATTGATACACTAATAGAGAGAAATGTCTATCTGAATTCCATTGAAAATGTAAGGAAAAAAATAAAATATCTACTTGATAAACATGCGGCTAATAACACAGTGCATTACATATTGAGATGCAACCCAGAAGTAAGAGCACTTACTAAGAAAAATGGCGATAGACTGTTCCTGGAATGGGGGAGATTTACTGTTCGAGATAGGTATCACCCAATGGTTTACTACTATTGCCAAAGGTTCAACCATAAGATTGATAAATGTCAGGCTAAGAATGATAATGATGATGATCCCGTTTGCTTTAAATGTGCGGGTAATCATGCATCCAAAGACTGTACAGCTACCATTGAGAAATGTATTAACTGTGTCAGATACAAGAAAACTGAAATATCTCAGTGTTAATGACCGTTAACTGCCCTGTCTACCAATCTGAAATAAGTAGGATATGTAATTTAACAGATGATGGCTGTTGTTAGACTGAATAGTAGTGTTAAGTGTGGATTGTTAAACATACAATCAGTTGGCAACAAAACATTTGAAATATATAACTTACTGAAGGATAATGATCTTGATATATTAGCGCTAACTGAAACTTGGTTAAGTGTTGGTGAAAATGTGAAAATAAAAGAAATGACTCCTGACTCTTATAACTTTGTTCATGTTTCTAGGGATATAAGAAGAGGTGGAGGAGTTGGTCTATTTTTAAGAAATACCTTTAAAAGAAATTGTTGTTAAATAAATTGAAACACAATATACATATGAAGGCATGTACATGACGTGTGAGACAGGAGCAGAAAAGTGTTCTTTTGTGGTTGTATATAGACCAACGCAGACCAATGTTAACCTATCTATTGATTTTTGCCAGTTTTTAGAATCAGTTAATATGATCAGTACAGAAATTGTTAATTGTGGAGACTTCAATATCTGGGTTGATGACAACATTGCATCAACAGTCACGTTTTTGGAGATGATGTCTTCCTTGAATTTAACTAATAAAGGTAATGGTATGACCTCAATAAGTGGACATACTCTAGACTTTGTTTTCTGTGCTTCGGATAGAGACTTGGTTATGGAGATGGAGGTTGGTGAAGTTTGTGATGTGTCGCCTGTTGATAAACTTGTGCAATTTAAGCTTCCATTCAGGAGAGACTTAAAACGAAAGAAGAAAATGATGTTCAGACCATTGACTAATCTAAACCCTAAGGCCTTCATTATTACTCTAATTGACATTCTCACTAAGAAAAAACTAGAAAGTTGCGTCCATGAAAAGTTATATACAAATTGTGCAATTAGTTTGACAAACATTTTTTAATAGCACCATAAAACAATTATACAACTCTCAATGCCCTATACTTGAAAAGGAAATGACCATGAAAGATGATTCACCATGGTTTAATGGGCTTAATACTATTAACGTGAAAAAAAGAAAAGGAAAGAAAATGGTGCAGAGATCAGACAAATGAAATTAGACTAGCCTACACTGAAGCAAAACAGCATGAAAAAAAGTTATTGTTCGACGAAAACATGAATAATATAGAGGTAAAACCAGTGAAGCCGGATCTGATATTAGATTGCTCTATAATATATTAAGCAGTTGAACTGGCAACAACAAACAGAAAAAGATGCCAGAGGGATATTGTGATGAGGTAGTGGCCCAAATGTTTCTGAACTTCTTTGAGGAGATAATTGAGAATGCAATAAGAGGTTTTTCTACCAATGCCTACAGAATACCTATAATAATTATACCAGACGATCAAGAGAGATTAGAATGTTTTCAGCAAAAAGACATACATACATATACCAAGGCTTTTTTCCCCCTTACAAATCCAACGTTCTGTGATAACGATCCGATTCCCTTCAGGAAAATTTTCACCGGTGGGAATCTTGATAAACTGGCATGGGGGGTAGTGACCGAGTTGGTGAATACTAGTATTGCCACTAGGGTTTTTCCTGATGCCACAGTGAAGCCAATAGTTAAAGCCAATAAAGATCCACAATCTTTGACTTCATATAGACCAGTATCTAACCTAACCTTTTTATCAAAAGTGTTTGAGAAAGTAATCCTTGAACAGTTAATGGAACACTTGTTGGCCATCAATATTTTTCCTGACAATCAGTCAGCATATAGAAGACTATACTCAACTAAAAACAACCTTATGTGCCGTGGTAAATAATAGGTTGGTAAACATGGACGAAGGTAAATGTAGCATTTTAATTTTGTTAGATCTAAGTGCAGCTTTCGACACTGTTGAACATAATCTATGAATACAAGAGCGTCATAACATTGGAATAGTTAATGAAGCTTTGGAATACCTGGAGAGTTATCTTAAAAACAGAACTTATCGAGTGCAATTTGGTGGTACCTTTTCGGAAATAAAAACGCTACATAGAGGGGGTACCTCAAGGTAGTGTATTGGGTCCAATTCTTTTTTGTATTTACACAATCGGCCTTGCACAGATACTAAGAAATCATGAAATTGACTTTAAGCTTTATGCTGATGACACACAGTTTTATCTAACATTAACAAACAATGTCCAAGCTGAAATTAAATTGAATGAAATAATAAGTGAAGTGAAAAGTTGGATGAACTCAAAGAAATTGAAACTTAATTAGGACAAGAATGAGTGTATGGTAATCGGAAAATATAATGATCTAGTTTGCTAAGACCTTACAAGTTTCAAAGCTCTTAACACATACATGTCACTTAACAACAAAGTGAAAGACTTGGGGATTATTATAACTGATAAAAACTTAGATTTCTGTGAGCAAGTAAATAACATAGTGAAAGTTGCAAACTACCACTTGAAAAACTTATCCTTTGTTAGAAAATACCTTGACATAGATTCGATGAAAAAAACAATTCACAATCATGTTATCAGTAGGTTAGACTACTGCAATTTTTTTTATTACGGCCTGCCAAACTACCTGCTGAAGAAACTGCAAATGATAATGAAAAGAGCTGCACATTTGATAAAAAATATTCCTCGTTGAGAAAGAATTACTCCCACATTAATTGAATTACACTGGCTCCCAATAAAAGCTAGAATAGAATACAAAATATGTGTACTCACATTCCAAGCAAAAAAAAAAAAAAAAAAAGGGTACACCAATGTACTTAAATGAGCTCCTAGAAGATTACTACACAATGTCTCAAGTTATTCTGCAATATAACACTGAACACTGTCGGCTTAATGAACCAAGATATTATCCAGAAATCGGACATAGAGCCTTTAAAAACTGTGCCCCTCGACTGTTTAACAAGCTATCAACCTGTGTCAAGCAGTGTGATAATATCAGTGTTTTCAAAAAAGAGATTGAAAAAACACCTCTTTGCTGAGTGAATGCTACGATTTGCGGACAAAAACCATCGAGAACAACTACAAATGTTGAGTTGACATCAGTGGTGTGGCCTATGGAGTCCCTTCTTTTAGGGAGATTTAGGCCAGAAGAAGGCTACGTACAGGTAACTGGTACATGTCACATACTAGCGTCATGGCGACAACAACAAAAAATATTTCTTTATTCAGATTTTAATAATCCAATCTATTTCTACTTACTTCTCTGGGTCACCATAAATAATGGTCTGGTTTGCATAAATGGCAATGCCAACCAGCTGTGTTCCCAGTACAAGCCAAACACCGCCCAGTGAGGCTGTCACACGTAGGAGTGCCCGTCTCACCCCGAACAAGGTTTTCATTGCACTGACAAGCAGTGTTGCCACTCTGGAAAATAAAAAAAAACCTAGAGAGCTTGCCAACAACTACTATATTGAAAAAAAAAAAAATTAGATTTGAATTATTATTATATTACACAACATACATATGAAAACATTTTGAAGTTAGAAAACTGTATACATCAAACTAATTAGCACTGCCTGTAATGGTGCAATCAATGTAGGTAGACTTGCAGTGGATCACCATGTATGCTGCTTCAGTACCAACATGATCATAAGAAGTTTTCCATTTCTTCGATGACATGGCTAGGTTGCTTAAGTATCTATATAAACCACAAAAAAGAATCAGTATCACAGAATCTATAAAGTATAACTACAATACTGAAGAGAACATTTCACATATAATTTTCTAATCTCGTGTACAAAATCTCAACATTGAATGTAAACTTTCAAGATTGCAGACCAACTAAAAATTAAACTCGAATCACCAATTTGAAGCATGTACACTGCTTGCAATGCAGAAATATTGATATATTGGTATCTTCGCAATAACACATATATTTCTATCACGTTAAAGGCATTGTGCAATCCAAGTATCAACTGCTGCAACGAAAATAAGCACAAGAAAACTAACCTAAACCACATCCGTAAACACAACGTCAGTCCCGCTCGGCTTATTAAGTTATTATTAAAAATGGCTGTCAATTTAAGTAGATTCATATACTCAATTTATTATCATTTATCATTATCATTTCAATTTATTATAGATTTTGCAATAATTTAACTAAATACCACTCTAATACACCCAAACGCGTGTAACCGCAAACTATATTTATGGTCACTGTAATTGTGCTAAATTCAAAGCTTCATCGCAATAACTTTGGTCAACACTGTTCACCAAAGAAGGAATTTTTTTATAGCCAAGTAAATTGGGAAAAGAAACCAAAACAAAGTAAATATGCATAAAAAGACCAAACGAAAAAGTCTTGTCTCTTACAAAAATGTATAAAAAACAAACAAATTACTGCCCAAAGCTAATTCAGAATAAGCCAAGAAAAAAGCCAAAATGCTAAATATATTTTCGCACGCCAAACGGCTTTAAAATAAGCCAGAATGGCAAAATCTGGCGTAAAAAAAAAAACAATCTGGCACTACTGCAAGGAGCCCCACCTGGGCTGGTCGGGTCGCTAAAATATCCATCAGCACATCTGTGAGCATAAATAAAAGCATTAATAATTATTTCGTTGTTAAGGGATGGCGTGGGATGGATTTTAACGATAATAACGAAAATATAGAAAGTAAAGGATTTGGAATTCCAGGTGGTTTCGTATTGTCGACATTATTGTAGGAATTTACAAATTCGTCTGTTTATATAAACTCGGTGAATAGCGTTAAGCTTCTCTAGCATAAGATATATTATATTTTTCTGATGATACATGCATAATATAGGGGTAAATTTTAATGACAACATATATACAGAACGCAAAGGATTTTGGATTGCAGGCGGTTTTGTATTGTCGACATTATGGCATAAAATTATCAACTCCTCTGTTCAATCTAAATCCGGTGAATAGCGTTGAGCATTTCTAGTCTAAAATAAATTATATATTTCTACTAATACCTTTTTGGTGTGGGGTGAATCTGAACGAAAAGAAATACAGAACGCAAAGGCTTAGAAATTTAAGGCGGTTTCGTGTTGTCGACATTATGGCATAAATCTGTCAAATCGTTTGTTCAATATAAAATCGGTGAATAGCGTTAATTATCTCTAGTATAAAATAAACTATATTTTTCTGCTAATACTGATGACTTGGAACTATCGAGTCACTTTTTTTTTAATATATTTACAAGTCTTATCCGAGATATTTCTCGAATCTGAAGATGGAAAACGATTATAAAGAACTGTGTGAAACATTACCAGTGGAAAGGCCAATATCTAATATCAATGGAGGGGAAATGGATAAAGCTACAAAGAAGAGAAAGAATATCAAGGCAGGAGGGAAATCTGAAGTAGAAATAGAAATGATTAAAGGTAAAGTCTAATAAATAACAACTCTCATTTTCCCAAATATTTATTTACAGTGAAAACTATTGATGAAATATCTAATTTCATATATCAAACGTTGCATTTTTAGCAAATGTGACTGCGCATTGAAACATTGTAGGCGAAAGTAAGCTTAGTGTCGGCAAGAGTGACAGGTGGAAGGATACTAAATTATTCAAAATTGAAAGTGAATTGTACAAATATAAAAGCATAAAGATGGTAAACCTCGCCCCGGATATTACAGAGGTAAAAATGAGTGGCATCAACAATATCTAACGGAAAGTTGTATCATTATCAACAAAATTGAAAATTCATGGAACTACTTGACAACTTGTCATAAAATTAGCCAGATAGAATATAATTTGTAATCTCTAATAAATTTGTATATCATATAGAATGAATGTGGATGATTATGGTATTATAACAAAACTGCACTGGTACTCTCCAGGAGGTAGTGTGGTATGCAGAACAGGTTTAGACGAAAAACAGTGAATGGATTTTGAGAAAATTGTAATTCATCATTCAAGCTGAAAAATTGTAAAAAGGAATAGATTCCAGAGTCACGCAAACACGGATATTTGACATGAAACTTGTTTTTCAGTTACTCCTAACCTAAAATAACCATTCTATAAGAAAAAATAGATCTTTCAGATGCTAAAAGAGAGGGGTAAGTTCCAGAATCGTGCAAACATGATATATAACATGAAATCTACAATACCCAACAGCTCCTAACCTCATATACTCTAGCCTAACCTAACATAATCATTCTATAGAAAAAATCTTTTAAATGAGAAAAATGTAAAATGTGTTTGTATGATAATCATACTGGAATAGAAGTGGATTGTCTTAACAGGGACGGGGTGCTGTGATCGCTAGAACCCTGAAGGACTTACCAAATCCTGCCATCCCCATTATCATTGTTTCTATATCCAGTGGGCCCAATGTATGTCAGTGATTCCATATTATGGGTTTGCACTAGCTAATGACCATAAAATAAGTATAATTATCAAGCAGACAAAGTAAAAAGAATGTTTTTCTTTTAGAACTTCTCACCTACATAATATAACAATAGAAAATATTCATTTTGTAAATTATAATACATCAATGTAATATATGCTTTTCTTGGTGGAGATGAATAAACAAAAAGTGCATCAATCAAATAGTAATACACTACTGAATGGAGTTGCGACAAAAGGCTTGAGATGCCATATTGTCTTCTCTCCAGTCCTCTCAGTGTTGTCCGTTTGACAATGGTGCTGATGGCGTGTACCGAGTGTTCTCCCTCTCCGAGTGATGTCACCAAGCTACATATTTTTAAAACAGTGCCAAGGAACTGGGCTGTAGTTCAGTTCGAAGCTCTAAGATTCGTTTAGATAAACCTTGAAAGCAAGATGTTGTAATGACTGCCATTTATTTGATATTATTTGATTATGTGTTTGTTATTATTTGTCTGTTTATTTATTAATTGCTTGATTTCCATTTATTATTATTTATCTGTGTTTATTATCATTTACTATTGACCTGTTTATTATTTAATTATACCTATGTATTATTTATTATATTTATTATTATTATATATATTATCATAATTTTTTTTTATCTTTTATATATATATATATATTTTTTTTGCAGAAACCACCGGGAAATTGAAAAAACAGATACCGAA
>NW_027467754.1:215000-217500 GCF_046742065.1 Oratosquilla oratoria | reverse complement strand
AAAACATCTCCGCTGGTTTAATTTTTGGTAACAAGGTACATTCAAACCACTCCATGTAGATGTTGGCAAGCACTGGACAGATGTTGGAGCCCATGCTGCATCCGTTTTTCTGTCTGAAGAATGAGTCTTTAAAAGAAAAAAAACATTAGTATTAATACACAGACGTGTCAAACTGATTATTTTTGAAACTGAGATAGGAAGTCGCCGATCCTCCTGGGGGCGCCCCGCCGATCCTCCTGGGGGCGCCCCGCCGATCCTCCTGCTGGGGGCGCCCCGCCGTTCCTCCTGGGGGCGCCCCACCGCTCCTCTTGGGGGCGCCCCGCCGCTCCTCCTGGGGGCGCCCCGCCGCTCCTCCTGGGGGCGCCCCGCCGTTCCTCCTGGGGGCGCCCCGCCGATCCTCCTGCTGGGGGCGCCCCGCCGATCCTCCTGCTGGGGGCGCCCCGCCGATCCTCCTGCTGGGGGCGCCCCGCCGATCCTCCTGCTGGGGGCGCCCCGCCGATCCTGCTGCTGGGGGCGCCCCGCCGATCCTCCTGCTGGGGGCGCCCCGCCGATCCTGCTGCTGGGGGCGCCCCGCCGATCCTCCTGCTGGGGGCGCCCCGCCGATCCTCCTGCTGGGGGCGCCCCGCCGATCCTCCTGCTGGGGGCGCCCCGCCGATCCTCCTGCTGGGGGCGCCCCGCCGATCCTCCTGCTGGGGGCGCCCCGCCGATCCTCCTGCTGGGGGCGCCCCGCCGATCCTGCTGCTGGGGGCGCCCCGCCGATCCTCCTGCTGGGGGCGCCCCGCCGATCCTGCTGCTGGGGGCGCCCCGCCGATCCTCCTGCTGGGGGCGCCCCGCCGATCCTGCTGCTGGGGGCGCCCCGCCGATCCTCCTGCTGGGGGCGCCCCGCCGATCCTCCTGGGGGGCGCCCCGCCGATCCTCCTGCTGGGGGCGCCCCGCCGATCCTGCTGCTGGGGGCGCCCCGCCGATCCTCCTGCTGGGGGCGCCCCGCCGATCCTGCTGCTGGGGGCGCCCCGCCGATCCTCCTGCTGGGGGCGCCCCGCCGATCCTCCTGCTGGGGGCGCCCCGCCGATCCTCCTGCTGGGGGCGCCCCGCCGATCCTGCTGCTGGGGGCGCCCCGCCGATCCTCCTGCTGGGGGCGCCCCGCCGATCCTGCTGCTGGGGGCGCCCCGCCGATCCTCCTGCTGGGGGCGCCCCGCCGATCCTGCTGCTGGGGGCGCCCCGCCGATCCTGCTGCTGGGGGCGGCCCCGCCGATCCTGCTGCTGGGGGCGCCCCGCCGATCCTGCTGCTGGGGGCGCCCCGCCGATCCTGCTGCTGGGGGCGCCCCGCCGATCCTGCTGCTGGGGGCGCCCCGCCGATCCTCCTGCTGGGGGCGCCCCGCCGATCCTCCTGCTGGGGGCGCCCCGCCGATCCTGCTGCTGGGGGCGCCCCGCCGATCCTGCTGCTGGGGGCGCCCCGCCGATCCTGCTGCTGGGGGCGCCCCGCCGATCCTGCTGCTGGGGGCGCCCCGCCGATCCTGCTGCTGGGGGCGCCCCGCCGATCCTGCTGCTGGGGGCGCCCCGCCGATCCTGCTGCTGGGGGCGCCCCGCCGATCCTGCTGGGGCTCCCCGCCGATCCTATGGAAGCCCTGCGGCTCCTCAGGGAGCCCCCGTGGCTCTTCTGGGGACCCCCGTGGTTCCTTTGGGGGCCCCAGGTTGAGAACCACTGGCCCACACAAATTAGTCATCCTTATTTCCTCCCCTCCCTCTCAGATTACCTAACTTCAATGTGGCGCGTATGTGTATATGTATATGTGTATGTGTGTGTATGTGTACATATGTTTTTGGACATGTGTGTGTGTATATGTGTATGCACATGTGTATGTGTACATGTCTGTTTGGACATGTGTGTTTTTACGTGTCCGTTTACGTGTGTACCTGTGCATGTGTTTTACGTGTGTTTGTCTGTACATGTGTGTGTACATGTGTGTATATATGTGTGTGTAGGTGTACATGTGTGTTAGTCTACATATGTATGCACATGTGTGTGTGGACATGTGTATGTATATACATGTGTGTCTGTGTACATGTATGTGTGTGTACTTGTGTGCGTGTTCATGTGTGTGTGTGTACATATGTGCATGTATATGTGTGTGTATACATATGTGTGTACATGTGTGTGTACGCATATGTGTTTGTGTGCGTACATATGTGTGTATATATATCTGTGTGTGTACATACAAAAGTACATGGGTGTGTTTGTGTGTACATGTATGTTTCTGTATATGTGTGTTTGTGTACCAATGTGTGTACATTTGTGTATATATGTGTATGTGTATCATCCAAGCAGTGTATTTCAGCCTCTGAGAAAGCAATTAAGATTCTGGGTTTGATTGCGCGATCTTTTGATTTCAAAAGTCCATCACTCATTAACAAGCTATATAAATCGTTAGTTCGTCCACATTTGGAATATGCTGTTTCCGTATGGTCACCGAATCTCATTAAAGACATTGACAGACTGGAA
>NW_027467754.1:187500-210000 GCF_046742065.1 Oratosquilla oratoria | reverse complement strand
CACTTGTCCTGGGAGGGAGGGAGGGTTCCCTTGCACCAAGCAAGGGTTCATTTGTGCTTCGAATCTGCTGGATGGATGGATGGATGGATGGAGGGGAATGAATCCCTTATTTGTTGTTGTTGTCGGACGACACCAGCACGTTCGACGGGTTCATCGACGTCGGGTGAACAGCGAACCAGTGCAACGTCCCTGAGAGAGAGCAAGAGAGAAAAGAGAGGGGGAAAGAGAGAGAGAGAGAGAGAGGAAGAGGATGAGAAGGAAAAAAGGCAAGTCAAGGAGGAGAAAGTATTATAGGAACTCATTTTACCTCCTGAAGTTGCATCTGTGACGTCACTAAATATGTCATACGATATGACGTCATCATTCGTCCCTCCGTTCGCAACAAGACATTACAAATTGACGTCGTCATTGGAGAGGGAGGGAGCGGGTGCCTACCTATCGGGGTTCTTTCCATGGCCTCCATCCGGAGAAGTGTCATTGTCTTGTCAGTGTCGTGGTCATACTGAGCTCGCTTGTCTTCCGGATTGTTGTACAGGTACGACGTAGGACACCTCAGGACAAGGTCATGTGACGTCATGTCGCGCGGTCGTGAAAACCTTTCACATAATATACTAAAATGGGCATAATTCACCCATGACATTGGGTAGTTTTAATAAGAAAATATAAAAACCTAATTTTTTATGAAGAATAAAATATTAAGCATTATTTTTTCAGTCTAGCATAACTTTTAGTTGTCTAACATATTCCCGTGTGACGTCATGTCGCGCGGTCGTGAAAACCTTTCACATACTATACTAAAATGGGCATGATTCGCCCATGACATTGGGTAGTTTTAATAAGAATATAGAAAAACTTAATTTTTTATGAAGAATAAGATATTAAGCATGATTTTTTCAGTCTAGCATAACTTTTAGTTGTCTAACACATTCCCGTGTGACGTCATGTCGCGCGGTCGTGAAAACATTTCACATGATATACTAAAATGGCCATAATTCGCCCATGACATTGGGTTATCTTAATGAAAAATATGATAAAAATCTAATTTATTATGAAGAATAAAAAATTAAGCATGGTCTTTGCCAGTCTAGCATAGTTTTTAGTTGTGTTCTAACATATTCCCTTGTGACGTCATGTCGCGCGATCGTGAAACCATTTCACATAATATACTAAAATTGGTATAATTCAACCATGACATTGGGCTATTTCAATGAAAAAAAAATATTATGAAAAATTAAAGAGCAAGCATTATTCTATCTAGTCTAGCTTAATTTTTAGTTGTCTAACATATTCCCGTGTGACGTCAAGTTGCGCGGTCGTGAAAACATTCACATAATATACTAAAATGAGCATAATTTACCTATGTCATTCGGTTATTTTAATGAAAAAATATAAAAACCTAATTTGTTATGAAGAATAAAAAAATTAAGCATAATTTTTGCCAGTATAGCATAATTTTTAGTTGTTGTCTAACATATTCCCGTATGTCACGCGGTCATGAAAACATTTCACATAATATACTAAAATGGGCATATTTCACCCAAGACATTGGGCTATTTTAATGAAGAAATATCATAAAGATCTAATCTACTATGAAGGATAAAAGATTAAGCATAATTTTTGCCAGTCTAGCATAATTTTAAGTTGTCTATCATATTCCCGTGTGACGTCATGTCGCGCGGTCGTGAAAACATTTCACATAATATACTAAAATTGGCATAATTCACCCATGGCATTGGGGTATTCTAATGAAAAAATATTATAAAAACGTAATCTATCATGAAGAATAAAATATTAAGCATGATTTTTGCCAGTCTAGTATAATTTTTAGTTCTTGCCTAATTTATTTCCGTGTGACGTCATGTCACGCGGTCGTGAAAACGTTTCACATAATATACTTAAATGGGCATAATTCACCCGTGACTATGGGTTATTCTAATCAAAACATATTATAAAAACCTAAGTTTTAATAAAGAATAAAAAATAAGCATGATTTTTTCCAGTCTAGCATAATTTTTAGTTGTTGTCTAATATATTCCCGTGTGACGTCGTGTCGAGCAGTGGTGAAAACATTTCTCATAATTGCCCTAGATAATTCACCCATTACATTAGGTTATTTCAATGAGAAAATATTATAGGAAGATTTTTTTAGGAAAAGAAAAAATTAAGCGTTATTTTTGCCAGTCTAGAATGACTCTTAAGTTTTCAAGCATATTCTCGCTTGAGAATTTATTACTTTTTGACCGTACTCTGATCGTATCGAGTAATGTATTTTTTTTCATTTATTTTTATTTATTTATTTACTTATTTGTTTATTTTTGCTCAAAACAGTCTAGGCGATATTACGTTATTTTATGCTATATTCAGGTTTACTTTGGTAAAGCGAAGAGTTACTTTGGATAGGGCAGACAAACAATGCATGAATTCAAATCAAAATACGGCAATTTAAAAACAAGGATATATTTGGAACTATACATGAATTTAAGACTAAGTATGTAATTGGAGATTAGGAGACGGGACCCCACAAGTGTTGTTCCTTTCCTGTACAATACAATTAGGTAAATATGATTAGGTAAGCGCACACACGGCTTCCATCCTTTCAGTCTCATCTCGCCTCTTGTTGACGACTGACGCGTTGAGACTTGCTTGCCGAAAGTCCCGAGCTGCAGGACTAAAAGTCGCAAATTTCTGGCTAAAGTAGACCAATATATAAGTATACACACACACACACACACACACACACACACACACACACACACACACACACACACACACACACACACTTATGTATATATATATATATAATATATATATATATATATAATATATATATATATGTATATATGTATGTATATATATCATTAAAAGTGATGGCTAGTTTTGCATTAATTATTTTCTTATAGGTATTTTCCATATACCTTATTATAGATTTATTATAGCTAATATGACTACATACAGCCAAGTCATAAATTTCCTTTCTAAGGAACATAAATCTATAATAAGGTATATGGAAAATACCTATAAGAAAATAATTAATGCAAAACTAGCCATCACATTTAATGATATATGCATTAGAGAAAAACTGCCCAAATACACTGGTATATATATATATATATATATATTTATATATATATATATATATATATATATATATATATATATATATATATACACACACACATATATATATATATATATATATATATATATAAATATATATATATATATATATATATATATATATATATATATATATATATATATATATATATGTATATATGTGTGTTTGTGTGTGTGTATGCTAAACTAGAATATTTTTATTTTTCGATGAATTGTGTATATCGATGAATTGTTGTCGGTGAATTCGCCGGATCCCAAAATATATATAATTATTTTCATTATTTTATTTTTCTCATCGTTAAGGGAATTTTCGTTACAAATAGTTTGATCTTTTAATGATTGTCGTCAAACTTGCGTAGCATCTAGGTGCAGACTTGCAAATCCAATATGGCTGACCCCCAGGAGGGTAATCAATCACACTGGGCTATTATTCCTCCGACATGCTACCTCCAACCTCCAATTGAATATAAATAGAATATGACTTCGCTTATTACAGAAACCTAGACATCCCAAGCACAATTCAACAGTATGTCTAACATCCGTATCTAGATTTACACAATCTCTTAGTTCATCCTTCATCTTTGCTAGATGTAACGGAAATATTTGAATTTTGTAACCAACGTCGTTTTTGACTCGAACGAACTCTCAACGGTCGTCGACGCCCAGTGGGATAAGAACATAAGAACGAAGGAGATTGCAAGAGACCATGTGGCCTACACTAGGCAGTTCCATGTCCATTAAAACCTGTCATCCCCATGCATAAAGTTGTCTAACCGTTTCTTAAAACAACTTAATCTAAATTTGTCCAGTTTAAATCCATTACTGCGAGTCCTGACCTGTTGTCTTGATATGATGACCTTGCCTGTGTCGAATCCATGACAGAGTCCCATAAGGTCATAATCCCATTGGTAAAAATCCCACACCAATTAACCTAGGCCTATATTCATTTATGAATTTATCAAATGAAATCATACATATTATAGTGTTTATTAATACTATCAACATCCTGGAATATTATGAGTGGGATTATGAGCAATGGGATAATATTGACTATGACATTTTGATTCGTGGGATTTTGATATATGGTCACAAAATTTAATTTTTCAAATCTCCAAACAATAAATTATCACTCCGTCATATGCTGTTGAATATGTCCTTAGAGACGTCTAAATGTCTGCAACGGAAGTCATATTGTCGTTATTCAAATGGAGGTTGGAGGTACGAGTACATTTGCTATTGTGTTTGCGAATTTTGATGATTAACATTATATCATCTTGATACTTGATATCTTTATCATTACTTTTGTCGAATAATTTGTAATATTAGGTTATTTAAGGAAGAAGGAATCAAATGAAGACATTGTATTTAATGTAGATACTTTGCAGTACACGGAATGCGCCAAAAAGGGTGAGTTTGGACAAGAAATATTTACATTTTGGTGGAAATATGTTGTTGTCAGAAATATAATCTATGTGCAACAACTGCTTAATCATACAACTGTGCTCATGCATAGATGACAAAAAGACAAAGAAAAACACAAATTTTTAGATTCTCACATTGGGAAAGACGTCATTAATCCCACAATGCACCGCGCTCCATTGCCGTCATTATGTTCGTGACGTCGATAGAAAACGCCATTTATATATATATATATATATATATTTTCGCAGAAACCACCGGGAAATTGAAAAAACAGATACCGAACGTTTTCGTCTATTCAGACATTTTCAAAATGTCTAAATAGACGAAAACGTTCGGGTTCTGTTTTTTCAATTTCCCGGTGGTTTCTGCCAAAATATTTTATAACGTGTGTTTTGTGATTTCTTTGCATATATATATATATATATATATATATATATATATATATATACGTATATATATATATATATATATACATATATTAAGTTTCCTGATTATCTCCATCGAGATTTTGGTCCTCATAATACAGAAATATGTCTTCATCGCCAAAACTCAAGGAAAAAGTTGCCTACGCGCGATGACCATACACAAGGACCGAAAAATCTTCCCGCGCTCTGATGCCGACGTTATGACGTCACATCGCATCAAAATCCATCATATTTTCTATATTTTTAAAACATCTTTCTTTCCACGTGCTTATAAAATTTCTCAGAATGTTTCGTTCCACACAATTGTCATGTATTTAATGATTTTCTCAAAACGTTTCGCTCAGTTTTAATATGCCACAATTGTCAAAATTCATTGTCTTTTCTTCTTAAACATTTTTCTTTAACCCTGGACAGGTAGCGTTGTGTCAGATCCGCACCAGGACGCTGCGAAAAACGCGTTTTTTGGTTTCTGCGCATAGACGCCTGGCGTGATCTCGCTTGTATTTCAGGGACCGTTAGTCATTCACCGGCCTCAGTGAAAGCAACATGTGTGTCACCTCTGCTCCGCCACCTGCACCCGCTATCGCCCTCCAAAGTTGTAAATGGTGCATATCTGACACCACGCTACCGTTTCTCGGGTGAGTCACGCAATTGCAAAAGTTTTGCATTTTACATTACTGCATTATTACTTAGTGAAATAATTTTATTGTGTTTATCGGAAAATATCAGTGAATGGTGTAGCTACCCGTACCAATCGCCATATTGGATCGGAGGGCAGCGAAAATTTGATTTTGAGGCTAATTTCTAATTTTCAATTTTTTTTCTATTATCAGATTTCAGCATGGCAAAGAGAAGCCAGACGGAGGAAGAGTATTTGTAGGCCTTTTTCGTGAGTAGCGATGGAGAAGAGCCTTCTATAGTGACTTTTGAGGCATATACCCTCTCTGCCCTTCCTCTTCTAATGCCAGGACCAAGCTTTAGTGTGGAAAGTGCCATAAACCTGCATGTAATTCGCATGTCAACTACATCTGTGACCAGTGCCATTGCGTGTGGTAAGTTTCACGAATTATTTTTTTTTTACCAGTTTATACTTACTAAATATAATTTTTAATATTTTTTATCCTCATCTAAGCCATTGTAAATTACTTTTGCAAAATTTCATGCATATCCATCAATTATTAGTACTCTAAATATGCCTTTCTTTTACGTAAGATTCCGCACAGTAAGGGTTACATTAAAACTAAGCCTTTTTTTCTAGTTTATAGTCACTAAATATCATTTTCTAAGGTTTTTTCGTCATCTAGGATTATTGTAGATGACTTCTGGAAAATTTCATTCAGATCTAAGAAGTATTACTACTATAGATATAGCCTTCCTTTCACACCAAAAATTTGAGTGATTTTGTACATAAATTTTTTTACCGCTTTTTCTTTTCTTTACAGATTTTGCAGTTTTGCTCCAATCAACAATGCTTTTACATGAATCAACTCAGGAACTCTTCTACTTTTAAGAAAACACTCGTTATTAGTGGAATTTGGTTTTCTAAAGTGTACAATGCCTGTTATTTGACCAAATGTCTATTTTTACAAAAAATTTCACAATCATGTAAGTGAAGTGTTATTTTTATATTTAGCGTTTTTTTCTTCTTCACCAGTAGAAAGTAGAGTCTTTATATTATTAGAATATAATAAAATAAATAAAGAAGGGCATAATGGTAACTGGGTATAAGCGCCCAAAGTGAAAGTAACAGATATGACACCACGCTACCTGTAGCGGGAGAGTTTGTCCACGCTACCTGTCCAGGGTTAAACGGCTTTCTCAGAATGTTTCGTTCAGTGTTACGTAACGCCACGTGCTGACCTGAAAATTTCGCTCCCCGATACCATGACAATATCTTGATTTCCCTTTCACGTCGTCTTAAACTAGGCAAAAACACAGTCGATTTCCATCTTCAAACTAGGCAAAAACACCGTCGATTTCCATCTTCACACTAGGCCAAAATACCGTCGATTTCCATCTTCACACAGGGCAAAAATGCCGTCGATTTCCTCCTTCACACAGGGCAAAAATACCGTCGATTTCCATCTACACACTAGGCAAAAATACCGTCGATCACTATCTTCACACTAGGCAAAAATGCCGTAGATTTTCATCTTCACACTAGGCAAAATTACCGTCGTTTTCCTCCTTCACACCGGGCAAAAATGCCATCTATTTCCATCTACACACTAAGCAAAATTACCGTCGATTTTCATATACACACTAGGCAAAAATACCGTCGATTTCCATCTTCACACTAGGCAAAATGCCGTCGATTTTGGTTTGTTGTGTAAAAGAGGTTGGGCACCGTTGGATGTGTTGATTGGTTTGACGCATGTAAACGTCGAATTTGGTGCATAGATAGATGGAGGTTAGTTATTATTATCATTAGATGTTAGTGGGTCAATGTGACCCTGGTGACGTCCTATGCGGTTTCCGGTGGGCGTGACTAGGTCGTTGGCTTGATGACGTCACGTGTAAGGGGTGGAGCTTAGGAGTGACGTTTTCTCTGTGTTGATTGGTGCGTTGTATAAAAGAGGTTGTACATGCGTCACCGTTGGATGTGTTGATTGGTTTGACCCATGTAAGGGTCGAACTTGATTGCGTAGTAGTAGTAGTAGTAGATGTCTTTCAGACAAATTTGCCACAATCAGTGCCGCTGCTGCGTCGGTCATTGACCATGATGACGTCATTTGCGGTTTCCTGTGGGCGTGGTTGGGTCGTTGGCCTGATGACGTCACGTGTAAGGGGTGGAGCTTAGGAGTGACGTCATAGATGTCTTTTAGACAAATTTGCCACAATCAGTGCTGCTGCTGCGTCGGTCATTGACCATGATGACGTCATTTGCGGTTACCTGTGGGCGTGGCTACGTCGTTGGCCTGATGACGTCACGTGTAAGGGGTGGAGCTTAGTAGTGACGTTTATGTGTTGATTGGTGCGTTGTATAAAAGAGGTTGTACATGCGGCATCGTTGGATGTGTTGATTGATTTGACTCATGTAAAGGTCGAATTTGGTGCATAGATAGATGGAGGTTAGTTATTATTAATATTAGATGTCTTTTAGACAAAATTTGCCACGATCAGTGCTGCTGCTGCGTCGGTCATTGACCCTGATGACGTCATTTGCGGTTTCCGGTAGGCGTGGCTAGGTCATTGGCCTGATGACGTAACGTGAAAGGGGATGAGCTTAGGAGTGACGTTTTGTGTTGATTGGTGCGTTGTATAAAAGAGGTTGTACATGCGGCACCATTGGATGTGTTGATTGGTTTAACGTATGTAAAGGTCGAATTTGATTGGTGCATAGATAGATTGTGGTTAGTGGGTCAATGTGACCCTGGTGACGTCATTTGCGGTTTCCGGTAGGCGTGGCTAGGCTGTTGGCCTGATGACGTCACGTGCAAGGGGTGGAGCTTAGGAGTGACGTTTTATGTGTTGATTGGTGCGTTGTATAAAAGAGGTTGTACATGCGGCAGCGTTGGATGTGTTGATTGGTTTGACGCATGTAAAGGTCGAATTTGATTGGTGCATAGATAGATGGAGGTTAGTTATTATTATTATTAGATGCCTTTTAGACAAAATTTGCCACGATCAGTACTGCTGCTGCGTCGGTCATTGACCATGATGACGTCATTTGCCGTTTCCGGTGGGCGTGGCTAGGTCGTTGGCCTGATGACGTCACGTAAGTAAAGGGTGGAGCTTAGGAATGACGTTTTATTTGTTGATTGGTGCGTTGTATAAAAGAGGTTGTACATGCGGCACCATTGGATGTGTTGATTGGTTTGACGCATGTAAAGGTCGAATTTAATTGGTACATAGGTAGAACTGCTTGCATACGTATACAAAACCACTATGGGCCATACTTTGCTCCACTCTGTGGAGTACCGCAGGGAAGCGTATTAAGCCCAACACTCTACAATATTTACTTAAAAGGCCTCCCTTCACCACACCCACACTGTCAGAACATAATATACGCAGGTGACATCACACAGATTATAACATATCCTGGCCGCTCGGAGCGTGTGCTTGCGTGAACGACTGCGAAAGCAGTCGAGCAAGTAAATGCATACGAGCGGAAACACAAAATACGAACAAACACAGACAAATTTAAACTCATCCCCATACAGGGACGTAGGCGTGATCCCGCCGTCATTGACGGGGCTCCGCGCAATTACGCAGATGATAATAAGGGCAAGATACTTGGCTGGACGATTACCACCAATGGTGGGGCGGCCCATGTGCGCGACAGGAAGGTGCTTGCATCTCTCGGCCTACAACGGCTGCAGAGATTCAAAAACCTCTCTGTCAAGTACAAGAAAACCCTGCTGTATCTCGCACATATTATACGGAGCACACTTACGTACCCGATAATACCGTTACACACATTACCAAAAACAGGCATGTGCAAGCGGTTCAAAAGAAAGCACTAAAGTTCATTACAAACACGTACTACCCAGACACAAAAACTGCACAAGCACTACACGAGCAAGCTGACATTCAACATTTACCTACACGAGCGTGCCTCCCGTATATGGGAGAAGCTCATACAAATCAACACTGAAACTACACGTTCACTCACAGACAACACACTCCCACTACATGTGGAACACGCTAGATTGCCGCTCAGCTTCGAAAGAACACAAAGCGGTGATCTACCCACTCCACACTACACAATATATACGTAGGAGTAGAATCATGACCGAGGGAAGATTCCCCCCCCCCTTTTTATCGGAAATGTAACCCCCCCCCCATTTTCTATACGTAACTACCCCCCCTTTTTTCATGAATAATAAAACAGCGAGCATAGGCACACATCAATATACAAAACTTAGAGTTAAGATAAAAAAAATAGGTTTAAGTTTTGTAGATTTAAGTCATTAGATTTAAGTTTAGGTTTAAGTTTTTGCCTCAACCAACACACGCACATACACACCCCTTCCTGCCTTCGTCTGGGCGACATGGGCTCTACCCTCCCTCCCTCCCTCCCCGTATCTGACGACATAGGAAATACCTGCGTGCCGGAAGCCCGGCAGCCTATCTATCTCTCTCTCTCTTCCTTCCGTTATTTCTATCTGTTATTCCCCTTCCCCCCCTCCTCTCCCTCCGTGGTGCCATGATATTATGTTTATGTCATGTGCAGTGTAATCCTGCGGAGGCATTTCACCTCTCCTCCCGAAATAAGGGAAGGTTTTGCTTTCACCACCGTAGCATAGGTACCTAGATTGGGGATAGTGGGTTAACGTGACCTTGATGAGGTCATTTGCGGTTTCTGGTGGGGGTGGCTAGGACGTTGACCTGATGACGTCACGTGTAAGGGGTGGAGCTTAGGAGTGACGCTTTATGTGTTGACTGTTGTGTTGTATAAAAGAGTTT
The DNA here is from genome assembly GCF_046742065.1 of Oratosquilla oratoria. NCBI lineage: Eukaryota > Metazoa > Arthropoda > Malacostraca > Stomatopoda > Squillidae > Oratosquilla > Oratosquilla oratoria. The sequence continues at coordinate 199,627 of NW_027467754.1, read as the reverse complement.
GTACATGCGGCACCGTTCGGTGTGTTGATTGGTTTGACGTATGTAAGGGTCGAATTTGATTGGTGCATAGATAGATGGAGGTTAGTGGGTCAATGACGTATTTGTCTTTGCGATTAAGTCACGGTTGGAAGAAGTAAAGGGTAAAAATTACTTCGTCATCGTACATAAGTTCCGCCAGCGTTCGCGCATGTCGTAGAAGGTTGGGGAACAGACAGATTTCTTCTTTCTTCTTCTTCTCTTTAGATAATTTAGGATATGAAAATTAAGGGTGACCTTATTATTATTTTGTAGATAAGATTACATGTTGTTACAATACGTTCAACTACACGTTGTACAAAATGTGTCATGATTTAAATTAGACATAAGTTAGATATCTCAGTACCTATAAACGTGTTAGAACACGATAAGCATACATAATAAGTCATGCTACACAACATTTGTTGGTAGCGATAACCTAACTATATGATATCATTATCGTCTTCCTCTTCCATTTCTCCTAGATTGATTTTCTTCATCTTGCACTCATTGTGAACATAGTAGGCTTTTGAGAAATCACATTGGCTACGCTTCAGTCTTGTATTGAGCCTACTTAGGATCAGTTGTGTGCCGACATCGTCTATTCTAAAGGAAGGCTCTTCTTTGATAGTCTCCTCCTTACATTTTTCTCGATGTCGTCAACTTGTTTTGTGATAGCTGCTCGTATTTCTTCCATGACTTCCCACTGTAATGTTAGTGTGAACACGATGTCCTTCCTTCGTCCATGTATTCAGTTTGTCCCCAGTTCCTTTTATCATTTCATTTACAACTGGAAGTAAAACGTTAAGTAATAGCACTGATTACATATAGGTCGCATTTATTGTCGCAATGAAATATAAGGACATTTTTCGAATAGCATACTGAACGAGAGCGAAAACGGGAAGCTACAAATTACTCATGTTTGTACATCATCTCTCGGTTCTAGGGATGTCGTCGAAGTCTTCCGAGATGTGTATTTGTCCTTAACATTTGCTCTTGGAGATCTTGCATGTCGTCAAGACTGAAGTAGAGCTGGAGATTCCGTATGTAAAGACCCAAGTAGAACCAGTCTTGTATAACATATCAGAGTGAAGGAATTCGAGTGAAAGGAGTATAGTAAGCCTAATGAAAGCTCACGACCCTCTCCTTTTCTTGGAGGGAAGAAGGTTATTATTTGCGCTTTCTTAAACTCTATTCGCCAGAGCGCTGCACACGACGTGATTACTACATGATTGTGTCATAGGGCGCTATACGTCTATCATTAATTATCATTTGAGGGGCAAAGTAAAAAAATGTACATCGAGGGAAATAATTACCAAAGTGTCGATAAACAAATGTAGTCACTTTTTTATCGTTGTAAAACGTGCCTTCGTAAAAATGTGCGTGAATTCAATAATATTGCACATTTAATCCCTTTTCGACTTAATGTTTTATAAACCAAACCGTAATATCCGCAAACTAAGTTATTTCCGTTTTGTCTACTTACTATAAAGCGCGGAGTTTTCTCAAATTGTCATTTTTCACAAAACCATAGTGAGCTTGAGCGAAAACGGAAAGGGGTCCGGCGTTTTTGGGCCACGTGATCACCTAAGGTTTTATTACATGTGCGTTGTTTAAGATAGTGGTCGGTTTTTTTTTTTTTTTTTTTTTTTTTTTTTTTTTTTTTTTTTTTTTTTTTTTTTTTTTTTTTTTTTTTTTTTTTTTTTTTTTTTTTTTTTTTTTTATCTTAGGCACCATGCCCGCCAGGGAACCCGACGCTAACAAGAAAAGGCGTCTTCGCCACTTTTGGAAATGGATTACGGTTAACCGAAAAAAAACAGAACTGCAGAATGACAAGAACCTGCATGCCCAGTTACGTAACGAACACACAAAAGCTTTCCCGGATCTGTACAGAGGCGTTAAAACCTTCCGTGCCAACGCATCTGTTCGAGAATTCCAACGAAAAGTGCTTAAATTCAACGAGACGCTACGAGAAGTTGAAGATTTCGAGTGTTCCGACGAAATATTTGACAATTTTGAACTTTTTGACGGAAAAATTGAAGACAGCGTTTCTGAAAATTTCTCGAAACATTATTTCGTCGGGTATAAAAGCTTTGTGAAATCGGGCGGAAAACCCGGGGACCACAAAACATATCAAATGTATTATCTCGAGAAGGCCTTCAAAACGTTCAACCAGGCAAAACGAAGAAACAAATACGCCATCAGGAAAGCTATGAAAGACTCCTGTGACCAAAGGAGACTGAATAAAATCCGTCAAGACAAGGAAAAGGCGAAGCAAAGAATAGAAGAACGAGAGAGACTTGCAAAAGAGATAGAAGAAAAGCGGTTAATTGAGGAAAATTGGCTCTAGAGAAAAAAAAAATCGTCTAAAAGAAAAGCGGGAGAAAGTAAATGATAGTTACGAGTTAAAACCAGCCCGTAATTGTGTTTACCAAGAGCTTTTTTACAAGCACCTAAGAAGAGAAGAGGAATTACCTGTAGTGCCCACAGTTGCCGAAAACGAGGACCCCGTCCTGGCAGAAGAGGAACCGGAACAAGGAAAGGTTGTCATTCCGAAGGATATCTACTCCATCTCCGAAGAAGAAGCCGTCAAAATGATTTTGCCCAGCTATTCTCACGACGAAAACAGTAACGAAAGTTGAGGAAAGTTTAGGGAACAAGTTGGAAGACGTCAAGGAAAAGTTGGAAGAAAAGATGGAAGAAAAATTCGCAAAAATGTGTGTGTGTGTGTGTGTTCATGTATGTATCTATGTGTGTGCATGTGTGCGCGTGTGTGTATTATCGTGTATAGATGTTCCAAAAATCACATGTGGAAGAAGACTACTGCGAGCTTTGCGAGCGGCGCCGCAGGCCAAGCACCCGTGGCGGAGCCACGGTCGGCGTCAGCCGGGTGCTTATGATCTATAAGTACAATTATTTTTTATTTGCATGATTTAAATGTAATCCATATTTTTTGAGGTTTGCGTTAAATAAATCGAAAGCATATGTTGATTTTTTTTTTTATTAAACATACAACAATCCAATGTCCCATTTCTATTTCATGAGGTAACACATTAAGTATGAAGTAGATATTTGTCCGATTAGATGAAAGTACTTGATGTACATCTTCCACGGGTAATACACCTACATATCGCAGTCTTGAGGAATTATCTCTTTTACGAATAATTCGTACAATGTTGTCAACTTGTTCTCCATTCATTATTATTACCCTCTACTTTCCAATACTACGTTCCTGTCGCTATCGAATTGTAGCACGCTGTTGCATTCGCCAAATACGCAAACTATATAATTACCCGACACTGGTTTATCAAAGGCAATACGAATTTTTAAATTACCGTTCAAATTGGGATTGACACCATCAGATGGTGTCAATCCCAATTTGAACGGTAGGTTTTGTAGGTTCAGGCTCTAAATCAAACGCAATGAGGGTTCGACCTTCGTTGTAACAAGCGTTTTGTGTTACAAGGTGATTCGCTCTCGGTCCTAATCCGTGTAACGTATTTAAATATAAATCAGCGTAGTCTTTTTGTTCAAGATTAGAATGAATGCTGTATACACTTCTCCCATTAATATGTAGTTGTGGTGTGAGCGTGAGTGTGTATGGCGCGGATGGGGACGGACGGTTGGCACCCCCTCCCCCTCTTTCTGGGGGGGGGGAGAAGGGGTCAAAGGGCACGAGCGCTGGTATCCCCCTTCCCACCCGAATGCGGGGGGGGGTGGCCTCACGTTGGCTTGGGTGGCACAGTGCCGAACAAGGACCGCGCGTGGGTGGTGGTGAATGCGAGTGTGAGTGGAGTGTACAGTATCCGGAAAGGGGGATATGGTAAGCTAGCATTAATGGTTAGGAGGTAGGGAATTAGGCTAGAGAAGTGGAGGGAGAGTTAAGTGCCGCAAAGGAATGTAAGGGCCCACCCAGGAGCGACCGAAACCGAAGAACCGACGTCATCGACGCACAGTAGTTCTATATTACTTAACGAAGCATGATGGAAATAAAGTCCGTTTTTATTTATTGATCCGCTGAAGGCCTTCATGTCAACCTGCACTTTTTACACTAAATTAGGAATGATATTGAAAAATATATAAGCCATCATAATACTATTTTGTCCTTGTGAGAGTATTTATGTTTTGCATGTGTTTTTAGGTAGACATAGTCAATGATTGAACCATCTCTTAATCAATGCTGTATTAAAAGCATATATTGCTTCCCTGCACGGGTAGATTTTTGGTACTACGAGTATTAATTTACATCTTTCAATATCTAATTCATTTTTTTTTTTGTCATCAGGACACTTTACTATAAAATCAATTGGTGCTAAATCTAGCCGTATGCGAAGATCGACACCGTCCAGTAAGTAGTTGTCAATAAAAAATATCGCACATGAGCGGACCGGAAAGAGAAACTCCAGGTTTTTTTAATGTTCCTAATGATACATTTGTCTAAGTTATTCAGAGTTTGAAAACTACTATTTTCATATTTATCGATTATACCTGTTCCTCTATCGTCTTGAAATAGAAACATATTCCTACCAGTAGTCTGTATTTTAACTGGGCACATGGATGTAAGTAGTATCAACTGTAAAAATAATGTAATTATTCCGTTCAAAATAGGCCTAACTAAAGCTAGGCCTCGATCCCTATCATCAACATGTCATCATGCAGTCGATCGCGGGGATCCTATTGACGACTCGGAGGGTGCCGATCAAATCTGACAGTTTCCGAATGTGGTAAAGCATGCTACGTATTTTCCACCTCTAGTCCTACAGTTGTTTAGTCACAGGTTTTTTTCATATTTTGAAATACCTTTATGTTGACATTTGATTTCAAACCTACGCGAAATCATGTAATTTGTTTAAACCGTTCGAATCGCGCCACCAAACCACAGCCCGCCAGTGCTCCATTTTTAGAACAATACTTGAGCGAACTGTTTCAGCACGTCAAATTCTGTAAGTTTTCTCTGGTAAAGTAATGGACGTCTTGCCTTTTTAGTCACTATGGTTCTTGGGATCATCTTTTTGACGATTCATCGTAATTTACTATATGTTTTGATTTGAATTAGTTCTGTTTATACCTTCATGATCGAAGCCTGTGTCTACCATGCGTGCAACAAGACTTGGTAATGCTTGCTCAGCGCGAGTATAGGCATGCAGGGTTATGTAGGCCGAATGATTAGTCACACTGCTATGATTGCTGTTGGAGAGTACGTACATTCACACTACGTAAACAACTATTTAGGTCTAGCGCTCTAGTTTGAACATGTTTATGTAGGGATGCATGTAGCCTAGGCCTAGGTCACCCTGATTAATGCTGACTGCTGTGTGGTACAGAAGAACCCCCCCCCATCCATCCATCCATCCGTGCACTTGATTTCAAGCTATTTTGGGCTAGTCACTGGGATTAGGCATCTCTGCCTTAAACTTAAAGACAGCGAGATGGGATCAATGGTGTTTGCAGTATGTATAGGTGCTAGGCCTAAATCTAGCATGCCAAGGCTTGGGTTTTTATATATTTAATATTTTTTTGGCATACGTACATAACTATTTTATTGGTTTGCATTTGGAATTAGAGCCAGTTTTTAAATTGAAAATGGCCGAGTTCAAACCTGTGTCCTATTATTGAGTATTGGACTCATCGTAGAAGGAATCATTTTAGCTGGAGTTTCATGGCATCTTCTGGAAATTGCTGATTATAGCTGTGAAAATAATGATGAAAGTGAAATGCCTATAGTTTTTACCATGCCTGCTGTATCTGAATATAGTCTGGACAGCTGCGAGAACATTGCTGATGATCATTCACTTTGTTTTGTTCAAGAAGGTTTTGATCATCTAAACAGCCATGACGTACAATAGTGGAAGTACTGGCACGACTGGTTCCTTGCATGATTACATTTCGACATATGAGAATGCAGTTGGCTATTCGGATGGTGATATGGGTGACCTTGACAATGGTTATGCAGGAAGTTTGTTAATCAATTTTTCAGATGAAATTTTTTATTCTTCATCTGACTCGGAGGACGAAGTGGGAGAAACTGAATGTATCCGTGAAAATTTGGCAGGATGGCCTGGGCCCGTAAATTTAAAATTTCACACATTGCCCTGTATTCCCTTCTTGGCATATTATGGAAAAGTCATCCTGACCTTCCCAAAGACCCAAGAACATTAATGCGCACTGAGACAGTAACAGGTATGAGAGAGGTTGCTGGTGGGTCATACTATCATTTTGGTTTGGAACCAGGAATAATTTCATGATTGAAAATGTATCCATCATTGGCAGCTCAAACTTTATCACTTGAGCTTAACATTGATGGGTTGCCAATATGGAAGAGTTCACCTGATCAGTTCTGGCCTATTTTAGGCATGCCAGAGCATCCAGTTCACAAAGACCCATTTATTTTAGGGTTGTTTTATGGTTCTTCTAAGCCAAATGATCCTCCGTCTGCATTCTTGAAACCGTTCATTGAAGATATGAAACTTGTCCAACGTGAAGGTGTTACATTTGATGGTAGTCATACCAGTTCATATTTCAGCATTCATTTGTGATGCACCAGCCCGAGCCTTTGTTAAGAACTGTAAGGGGCATTCTGGTTATAGTGGCTGCTATCAAAGATGCAAACAAGTCGGTGTCTGGTTGAAGATGATGACATTTCCGGTACTAGATGCTCCCCACAGGACTGACTATGAATTTGCCTATCAAACTGATGAAGAGCATCAACTTGGCCTATCACCCCTTGTAGACCTCTCTGAATTTCCACCTTGTGTGCCTTGGTGTCATTAGATGACTGCTTAATCTTTGGTTCAAAAGTCCTCGAAGTGTTAGGTTAGGTTGAAGGACTGCTGCAGTTTTGTCAGACTTGCTATGCAATATGGGGAACTATGTTGCAAGATACTTTGCTTCAGAAAACACAGACCAATTCAGGAGAAGGATTGTTGGAAAGCTACTGAATTTCGTCAGTTCTTACTTTATACGGAGCCTGTTGTTTTAGCTGACGAGCTACCTGATGAGATGTACAAAAACTTCCTTTTGCTCTCTGTTGCTATCTACATTATGTTGAGTCCTTCACTTTCATTGCAGTACTCTAATTATGCCCTTGAGCTCAGTCTATTGTTTGTACAAAATTTTTCAGACATGTATGGTAAGGATCAAATTGTCCATAATGTGCATGAAGATGTCAGGTTGTTTGGCATTTTAAATAATGTCTCAGCCTTCCCACTTGAACACTTCCTTCAGAAGTTGAAGAAGTTGGTTCGAAAACCCAAGTTCCCTCTTCAGCAGGTTATTCGAAGCCTTTCTGAGTACAGCATGTTCTGCAATTCACCCAAGGAAGAACAGGCAGCTGTTACTGGTAAAAGAGAAAAAAGCATTTTGCAGGCCCTATTCCAGCTGGTTTTTGTTGCAGTGTTCATTACAAAGAAGTACATGCGAGTCTAGGCAGCAACCTAGGATTGATTTCAACATACCAGGGTAGCAACTGCATCAAGGTTGGAAACAATGTCGCAGTTGTTAAGAATATCCTTCAGAATGAATCTTGCTACTACCTTACTGTAAACAAGCTCACCAAGAAAATAGCTTTTTTTTACCTATCCACTGAATTTGCAGGATTTAGGAATATATGGGGGTTTCCAAATTGTCTCGTGAGCTTGGCACTGTACCTGTTCAGGGATGTCACAGTTAATTTTTTTTTTTTTTTTTTTTTTTTTTTTTTTTTTTTTTTCTCCCATATGATGAATGGGTTTGCATCCCATTTTTGCACTCCATTTAATTTAAGGTTATATGTTTATGGATGGATATCTTTAGATTTTAAAACTTTTCTTTTACCTGGATGGGCAAAATTCTCGTCTATTATTCATGTTATTGGTAAACGTCAATGTGATATCAGAGCATGCATGCCCATTTATAAAAAATGCATTTTGTGAACAATAGTGTCAGTACATGTATGTGCCCGGTATATGATGTACATGTACCTTTGATGAATCTGAAGAGCACTTGCATATTTTTATCCCTCTCCCAATATAGGCCTATACTAAGTCTGTTGGTTAGAGTAGGTGCATGTAAAAATTGTGTGTTTACGTGTAATGGAAGTTAGTAGTTTCAGCTCTCAGTATCTCCAGACATGCCATCTGGTCATTTTTTCACCATTGTCTGTCATTTTTGTCTTCACTACTGTGGTGATATGGACACTTGGGTTAATTTTGACAACCTAAATTGCAGGGTTGGACTCTTGTTGCTAACTAAAATTTTGTAGGAGCCATGTGATATAGGCCTAGATCATCACAATGCCTTTGAATGTTGCTGTATATGATAAATTGCTTGGAGTCACTTCAACAAGAATGAATCTTCTTTGTCCTCATCCATTAGTTCTCGGTTTTGGTGCTATACATGGAAGGTGAAGTTGTCAAATTTCCATGTTTATTGATAGTTGCAAGTAATCTGACAGCGGGTACCTTTCTGTATTGTAGGTGAAGATAAAATGTATTCTGTAGTGGTATTTGTGGATGAGGTTAATGTAGACATGGTCCCAACAAAATTGATCTTTGCAAAGGAGAAAAAGTCATATTGTTACTGGCCGAGCAAACATAGAGAATCGAAATTGCGCAGGGCGGCAGTACGAGAACAGGCAGATCCGTTACAAGGATGGGAAACGTATGAAGTAAGGGTTATTCATCAAGCATGTGAGTTGAATAGATTCAGTTGTGTTCCTCATGTTGTACACTTGTTGTATGCAGGGGTAGGTTTTTGATATACATTTCACATGGTACATGTAAATGCACTACCTTGGCCTTCAGAAAAGATTAGACATAGGCATAGCTTTAAAAACAAAGCTTCATGAAGTTGGCCATTTGGCAATTACTTGAGTTACTGACCCATTGGCATTGCAAGGTAGTCTGAAGGTTGTGTTCCATGTAGGGCCTGACAGTAATACGTTGTATTCACCACATTGCAAGACAATGGTCTGGCCACAGTTCATTCCTGACAAGTGACAGTTTCATGACATTGAGGTTGTATCATTATCTTTAATAACATAGTATCCAATTTATTTTAAGCCTTTCAAATTGTCTTTATTTTAAGGCAACTATGAGGCATGTCGGAAAAACCATGGAGGAAGCAGAGGAATGAGGCAAGTTCACAGCCTATTCGTGTTTATACCAATTTTTAATCAATCATGACATTTGGTTGAATACTCGGTCATAAAACGATTACCAGAGATAGAATATAATTTGTAATCTCTAATGAATTTGTATATCATATACCGGTATAGAATGAATGTGGGTGTTTATGGTTTTATAACAAAACTATACTGTTACTCTCCAGGAGTGTGGTATACAATAAAGATATGCAGAACAGGTTTCTTTTAAGTCTTTAAGATGAAAAAAGTGATTGGATTTTGAGAAAATTGCAATTCAACATTCAGGCTGAAAAATTGTAAAAAGGAATAGATTCCAGAGTCGCACAAACAAGGATATTTGACATGAAACTTGTTTTTCAGTAACTCCTAACCTAACATAACCATTCTATAGGAGAAATAGATCTTTCAGATGCAAAAAGAAAAGGATAAGTTCCAGAAACATGCAAACATGGATATATAACATGAAATCTACAATACCCAATAGCTCCTAACCTAATATATTCTAGCCTAACCTAACATAATCATCCTATAGAAAAAAATAATTTAAATGAAAAAAAAAATTGTGTAAAACGCATATGTGTGATACTGGAATAGAACTGGATTGTCTTTACCAGGGGTGCTGTGATCATTTTAAAAGATGCCAGAACCCTGCAGGACTTAACCAAATCCTGCCATCCCCATTATCATTGTTTCTATATCCAGTGGGCCCAATGTATGTCAATCAATGGTTCCATATGGTGTGCACTAGCTAGTGACCATAAAATAAGTATAATTATCAAGCAAATAAAGATGTCTATTTTTTTCTGGAACTACTCACCTATATAACAATAGAAAATTAGATATTCACTTTTGTAACTTGTAATACATCAATGTAGTATATGCTTTTCTTGGTGGAGATCAATAAGAAAAAAATGTTTTAAGCAAATACACTACTGAGTGGAGTTGTGACAATAGGTTCGAGATGCCATATTGTCTTCTCTCCAGTCCTGTCAGTGTTGTCAGTTTGACAATGGTGCTGATGGTGTGTACCGGGTGTTCTCCCTCTCCAAGTGATGTCACCAAGCTACATATTTTTAAAACAGTGCCAAGGAACTGAGATGTAGTTCAGTTCGAAGCTTTAAGATTCGTTTAGATAAACATTTAAGCAAGGTGCTGTAATGACTGCCATTTATTTGATATTATTTGATTATTTGTTTGTTATTATTTGTCTTATTTGCTTGATTTCCATATCTATTACTTATATATCAGTTTATTATTACTATTTACCTGTTTGTTTATTTAACTATACCTGTGTATTATTTATTATTATTTATATTAGTATAATTTTTATTTTATATATATTTATCATTTATATATTTTTTTGCATACGACCTAATTATGGACCAAAAGGTCTCCTGTTTGCATGCTCCGCCTTTGTAATCCTTTGTAATCCTTCATGATTTTCTTCAAGCTATGAAACTCTACCCCTAGCAGTCAAATCGGATGACAAAACAGGCCATCAACATCCCTGATGATGACAACGACCTTGATGACCTCTAGAATTACATGTACCACATTACTAAATGCTGGTTACTTTAGACGAATATATCATACTTTTATTTCTTTGACCTTTGCATCTATCACAACAAAGATGGCATCTCAAGCAGTCATAGTTGTTCTGTTCATTAGTGTGTCACTTGTAGCATTTTTTTCTGTTATTAATTTCTGCCAAGAAAAACATATTGTGTTGATGTATTATAATTTACAAAGTTATTATTTAATTTTCTATTGCTATATTGCATAGATGTGCATTTCTAAAAAAAAAAAAAAAAAAAAAAAGTACCGAAAAAAGAGCCACCCACTTGCACAGGATCTCCAGCAGCACTGTATATCTGGTCTTTATACACACACACACACACACACACACACACACACACACACCTCGTGGCACTGTGGTTAGAGTTCTCGCCTGCCACTACGGCAGTCCGGGTTTGACTCCTGCCCAGGGCTGAAATAATTTCAGTATCACTGCACTGCAGGGTGTTACTCCAACTCTTGTGGGTGGGGAGATGGGTGTGTGTGTGTGTGTTTGCGTGTAAGGTCACAGTATTACCCATAGATCACTCATATGAGCTCTGAGCTCTCATCCAGGAGGTTAATAACTGTTGGTCATGATTCCAACATGTGATTCAAGACCATGGTGAATCATGGAGGTGGTAAACACACACACACACACACACACCTAGATTGGTCATATATGAGCTCTGAGCTCTCTTCTGGGAGGGAAATAACTGTCGATCATGAGTTCAACACGTGATCCAAAGACCATGGTAAATCACACACACACACACACACACACACACACACACACACATTTGTGCAAAAATAATCAAGAATAGATGGGTAAAACATCTGGAAGACAACAACATATTAAACCCAAGACAATTCGGGTTCAGACAAGGTAGATCATGCACCACAAACTTAATATGCTTTTACTCAAGACTAATAGACATAATGCAAGAAAGAAATGGATGGGCTGATTGTGCATTCCTAGACTTGCAAAAAGCCTTTGACAAAGTACCACACAGAAAATTACTAAAAAAAACTGGAACACATAGGAGGAATACAAGGAAACCTACTAAAATGGATGGAGGACTTTCTGACTGGTAGAAAGATGAGAGTAGTGCTCAGAGAAAAATATTCAGATTGGAAAGAGGTGATCAGTGGAGTACCGCAAGGATCTGTACTGGCACCAATAATGTTTGTTATCTGTATGAATGACATGGACGAGGACGTGAACTGCTACATGAGCTTCTTTGCTGATGACGCCAAACTGTTAAGGAAAGTAGAAACTGATGAGGACTGTGAAGCACTGCAAGAAGACCGAAATAGGGTATGGAACTGGAGTCAGAAATGGGAAGTGGACTTTAATACAAAGAAGTGTAGCATAATGGAGTTTGGAAAAAGCAAAAACAGAATATCAGGAAAATATACAATTGGAACCAAGGAAGT
>NW_027467754.1:152500-182500 GCF_046742065.1 Oratosquilla oratoria | reverse complement strand
GACAGTCTCTCATCGAGGTGACGGTTAGTTAATATGACTCCCGAAAGAGGGTGTTGTAGTCAGGTGTTTGACACGAGTTTATGAACGGCCGCAACGGAATTTGTACTAAAGTGAAGCAACAAAGCCAACATAAAAATTCAAACTAGGATGCTTTGAACATGGGCAAATATCATGAATATTGATCATGTTTCATGATGTTTAGGCCTATTTAAACTATTGTTATTATTTCTACTAATGTTCTTTCTACTATTGTTTATTCTATTTTTTATTCTATTTTTTCTATTGTTTTTTCCATTGTTTTTTTCTATTGTTTTTTTCTATTTTTTCTACTATTGGTTTTTCTCCTATTTTCTATTATATATTTTCCTACTATTGTTTTTTCTACTATTGTTTTTTGTACTATTGTTTTTGTACTATTGTTTTTTGTACTATTGTTATTTTGTACTATTGTTTTTTGTACTATTGTGTTTTGTACTATTGTGTTTTGTACTATTGTTTTTTGTACTATGTTGTTTCTACTATTGTTGTTTCTACTATTGTTATTTCTAGTATTGTTGTTTATACTATTGTTGTTTCTAGTATTGTTGTTTCTACTATTGTTTTTCTACTATTGTTTTTTCAATTATTGTTTTTTCTACTATTTTTTGTCTACTATTGTTTTTTCTACTATTTTTTCAACTTGTTTTTCCAACTAATGTTTTTTTCTACTATTGTTTTTTCTATTTTTTTCTATTTTTTATTGTTTTTTCTATTTTTTTCTAATGTTTTTCTATTGTTTTTTCTATTGTTTTTCTATTTTTTCTATTATTTTTTTCTAATTTGTTTCTATTGTTTTTTCTACTATTGTTTATTTTATTCATTTTTCTATTTTCTATTTTTTTCTACTATTGTTTTTCTATTTCTTCTATTGTTTTTGTACTATTGTTATTTGTTCTATTGTTGTTTTACTATTGTTGTTTCTACTATTGTAGTTTCTACAATTGTTGGTTCTACAATTGTAGTTTCTACTATTGTTGGTTCTACTATTGTTGGTTCTACTATTGTTGGTTCTACTATTGTTGGTTCTACTATTGTTGGTTCTACTATTGTTGGTTCTGCTATTGTTGGTTCTACTATTGTTTTTTCTAGTATTGTTTTTTCTACTATTGTTTTTTGTACTATTGTTTTTTTTTCAATTATTGTTTTTCTACTATTTTTTCTACTGTTGTTTTTTCTACTATTGTTTTTTCTATTGTTTTTTTATTTTTTCTACTATTTTTTCTACTATTGTTTTTTCTATTGTTCTCTCTACTAATGTTTTTCTACTATTGTTTTTTCTACCGTTTTTTCTATTGTTTTTTTATTGTTGCTACTTGTTTCTACTATTGTTTTTTCGACTTGCTTTTTCTAATTTGTTGTTTTTTGTTTTATTGTTTTTTCTATTGTTTTTTCTATTGTTTTTATTGTTTTTTTCTACTATTGTTTACTATTTTTTCTACCAATGTTTATATTGTTTTTTGTATTATCTTTTCGACTATTGTTTTTTGTACTATTGTTTTTTCTATTGTTTTTCTATTGTTTTTTTCTACTATTGTTTTTTTCTACTATTGTTTTTACTATTGTTTTCTATTGTTTTTTCTCATATTGTTTCTTCTATCGTTTTTCTATTGTTTTTTCTACTATTTCTACTATTGTTGTTTCTACTATTGCTATTTTTACTATTGTTTTTACTATTGTTTTTGACTTGTTTTTTTCCATTGTTTTTTGTATCTTATATATGTATATATATATTTTTTCACTTGTTTTTTCTACTATTGTGTTTTCTATTGTTTTATCTATTAATGTTTTTTCTACTATTGTTTTTTCAACCATTGTCTTTTCTACTATTTTTTTCTATTGTTTTTTCAATTGTTTTTTCTATTGTTTTTTCTACTATTGTTTTTCTATTGTTTTCTATTGTTTTTTTCTGTGTTTTTGTTTTTTTTCGTTTTTTAATGTTTATACTATTATTTTTTCTATTTTTTATTCTATTTTTTCTTGCATTGTTTTGTCTGCTATTGTTTTTTCTTTTGGTTCTTCTACTATTGTTTTTCTACTATTGTTATTTCTACTATTTTTATTGTTTTTTCATTGTTTTTTCTATTGTTTTTTCTATTGTTTTTTCTATTGTTTTTTCTATTGGTTTTCTACTATTGTTTGTTCTATTGTTTTTTCTACTGTTGTTTTTTCTATTTTCTATTTATTCTATTTTTTCTATTTTTTTCTATTGTTTTTCTGTTGTTTTTTCTATTTGTTCTATTGTTTTTTCTCGTATTGTTTTTTCTATGTTTTTTTCTGTTGTTTTTTATTTATTGTTTTTTCTATTGTTTTTTCTACTATTGTTTTTTCTACTATTGTTGTTTTTACTATTGTTTCTACTAATGTTGTTTCTACTATTGTTGTTTCTACTATTGTTGTTTGTAAAAAAAATTTACAATTTTTTTTTTCTACAATATTTTCTACTTTTTTCTTCTGTTTTTTTTGTACTTTTGTTTTGTTTTGTACTATTTGTTTGCTTTTGTACTATTGTTTTGTACTATTTGTTTTCTATTTTTGTTTTTTCTTCTATTGTTTTTTGTTGTACTATTGTTTTTTCTACCACTGTTTTTTCCACTATGTTTTTACTATTGTTTTTACTATTGTTTTTTCTATTGTTTTTTTTCTATTTTTTTCTACTATGTTCTTTACTATTGTTTTTCTACTATTGTTTTTTCTACTATTGTTTTTGCTATTGTTTTTTCATTTTTTTTCTATTGTTTTTTTCAATTGTATATTTTCTATTGTTTTTTCTACTAATGTTTCTTCTACTTTTGGTTTTTCATTTGTTTTTTGTTGTTGTTTCTACTTGTTTTTATACCTTTTTTTCTTGTTTCTATTTTTTCTATTGTTTTTTCTATATATTTTTTGTTTTTTCTATTGTTTTTATTGTTTTTTCTACTATTGTTCCTCCTGGAGGCGCCCCGCCGATCCTCCTGGGGGCGCCCCGCCGATCTTCCTGAGGGCGCCCCGCCCCTCCTCCTGGGGGCGCCCCGCTGATCCTCCTGGGGGCGACCCACCGTTCCTTCTGGGGGCGCCCCGTCGATCCTCCTGGGGGCGCCCCGCCGATCCTCCTGGGGGCGCCCCGCCGATCCTCCTGGGGGCGCCCCGCCGATCCTCCTGGGGGCGCCCCGCCGATCCTCCTGGGGGCGCCCCGCCGATCCTCCTGGGGGCGCCCCGCCGATCCTCCTGGAGGCGCCCCGCCGATCCTCCTGGGGGCGCCCCGCCGATCCTATGGAAGCCCTGCAGCACCTCAGGGAGCTCCCGTGGCTCCTCTGGGGGGCACCGTGGTTCCTTTGGGGGCCCCAGGTTGAGAACCACTGGCCCACACAAATTAGTCATCCTTATTTCCTCCCCTCCCTCTCAGATTACCTAACTTCAATGTGGCGCGTATGTGTATATGTATATGTGTATGTGTGTGTATGTGTACATATGTTTTTGGACGTGTGTGTGTGTATGTGTGTATATATGTGTATGCACATGTGTATGTATACATGTCTGTTTGGACATGTGTGTTTTTACGTGTCCGTGTATGTGTGTACCTGTGCATGTGTTTTACGTGTGTTTGTCTGTACATGTGTGTGCAAAAGTGTGTGTGTGTACATGTGTGTATGTGCATATGTTTGTGTGTACATGAGTGTATATATATGTGTGTATGTGTACATGTGTGTGTGTGTACATGTGTGCATGTATATTGGTGTGTATACATATGTGTGTACATGTGTGTGTACGCATATGTGTCTGTGTACGTACATATGTGTGTATATATATATATATTTGTGTGTACATACAAAAGTATATGTGTGTGTGTGTGTACATGTATGTTTCTGTATATGTGTGTTTGTGTACCAGTGTGTGTACATTTGTGTATATATGTGTATGTGTGTACATGTGTGTTTGTGTATATGTTCCTTTTTGTACGTGTTCTGTGTGCGTCTGTAAGTGTATGTTTGTGTGTGTGTGTGTGTGTGTGTGTGTCTGTTTGAGTGTGTGTGTATGTGTGTATGTGTATGTGTGTGTGTGTTTTATGCGTGTGTATGTCAGTATGTACGTGTGTGTATATGTGTGCCTGTGTCTGTGTCTGTGTGTCTGTACGTGTGCGTATGTGTGTGTTTGTGTGTGTGTGTGTGTGTGTGTGTGTGTGTGTGTGTGCGCGTGTGCGTGTACGTGTGTATGGGTGTGTGGGTGTTGGTGTGTGTGTGTGTGTGTGTGTGCCTGTGTGTGTGTGTGTGTGTGTATGTAAGTGTTTGTGTGTGTGTGTGTGTGTGTGTTTTTATACGTGTGTATGTGTGTATATGTGTGTGTGTGTGTCTGTGTGTCTGTATGTGTGTATGTGTGTGTGATTGTGTGTGTGTGTGTGTGTATGTGTGTGTGTATTTGTGTGTATGTGTGTGTGTGTTTGTGTTTGTGTGTGTCTGTGTGCGTGTGTGTGTGTTTGATTGTGCGTGTGTGTATGTGTGTGTGTATTTTAGTACGTGTGTATGTCAGTATGTACGTGGGTGTATATGCGTCTGTCTGTGTCTGTGTGCCTGTACATGTACGTATGTGTGTGTGTTTGTGTGTGTGTGTGTGTGTGTGTTTGTGTGTGTGTGTGTGTGTGTGTATGTGTGTCAGTGTGTGTGTGTGTGTGTGTGTGTATGTGTGTGTATGTGTGTGTATGTGTGTGTGTGTGTGTCTGTGTATGTGTGTGTGTGTGGTGTGTGTGTGTGAGTGTGTGTTTGTGTGTGTGTGTTTGTTTTTGTTTATGTTTTAACTCTATATACGTCGGTGTACGTTTTTATACGTGTACGTGTGTATACATGTGTATACGTTTGTGAACATGAGTGTGCGTGTGTGTACGTGTGTGTACATGAGTGTACATTTGTATATGTTTGTACATACGTGTCTCTCTACATATGTGTGTATTATTACGCATGTACTTGTGTGTATGTGTGTTGGTGTATATGTGTGTGGGGTTTGTGTTTGTGTGTGTGTGTGTTTGTGTGTGTGTGTGTGTGTGTGTGTCTGTGTGTGTCTGTGTATGTGTGTTTGTGTGTGTGTGTGTGTGTGTGTTTGTATATGTGTGTGTGTGCGTGTGTGCGTCTGTGTGTGTGTGTGTGTGTTTGTGTGTGTGTATGTGTGTGTGTGTGTGTGTGCGTGTATGTGTGTGTAGCTATTTTTTGTTCGTTTATGTATTTTGGTGTGCATGTGTGTTTGTGTATACGTATGTTTGTGTGTGTGTATGTTTCCTTGTGTGTGTATGTTTGTATTTCATTGTATATGTGTGTATACATGTATGTGTTTCACCTCCTTTGTAGTCACTGTCACCACCACTGTCAGACCTCTTCCTCTATTCTGTTAGTAGTCACTGAATTTCCCCTCACGTCTTTTCTTATAAGTTTTCCAGTCCTTTTTAAGCAGTAGGCCCCATGCCTAGTTTCCTTTAGTCTCACTAGTTTCCAAGTTCATTAGGCCCCATGCCTAGTTCTTGTCATGTACTTCAAATCAGTCCTGGGGTAAAGAAATTGATACTTTTCTTCTTTCACTGTAATTTCACAGTCTTGGTACACTCAGGATCTCTCTCTCGTCTCTCCCACCGTCTCTCGAGATCCCCGTATCCTACGCTAAGCTACCTTCGTCTGACGTCAATAATTTTTCTAATCCATTCTCCTCTGACTTCTCAAATAAATGTCACTCCTTATGGGCGTGACTTTGAATTCATGCACCAATAGTTTTTCCTCCTTCTCCACCTTTTCTCCAATCCGGAAAGCCGTTACAATGTCACTAGCAATATCGTTTACCTCAGCTTAGTCAAACAAAAAATAACTTTGCGCTTACAGAGTTTTGATTACATCAGCGATTATAAAACAGTCACCACCGTCGGTGTGTTTACATAGACAGAACGACGCCTTGAACGACGGCTTCCAATCTTTGTTTAATAACAACAGTAGGCGTCGAATCTTGACTTGTTGACTCAGCGTGTATTTCACCTGATTACCATTCGTACAACTACCGGCCTCTTACATACCCATTCCATCCCTAACATACTCCACTCTCCTCCACCCTCTTCCCTCCCTCTTATCTTGGCATCTCCTAGTAAAATGATTATAATATTTAATCCATCAAAGTAGTAGGTTACCTTAAATTAAATAGATACATACATATCCATACATACATATACCAAAGGCTTTTTCCCCCTTACACAAGGGGTAGCCACAAAGAAAAAGGCATAGAAATCACTCCCACACATTTCATTTCCCATATATTCCACTCCCCCTCCACCCTCCTCCCTCCCTTCCATCTTGTCACCTCCTGGATGATGGGTCATCCCTGCATCCTGTCCACTGCCCTGGGTCAGAAGCAGTGTCGCAAGACACAGCACATCCACAGCAAGGCCGCTTCATAAATTCGGCGACCCCTCCTCTCCGTCCCCTCATGCAGAAAAGGAGAAGACGGGGAGAAATCCCTTTGGGCTGCATCAATTTTTTTCTCATACATACATCCTCACCCCCATCCCCCACCAACTCCCCCTCATGCATCACAACGTCATTTATACACAACCCTTCTCTATTCACTCCTATCTTCTGTCCCCTCCTGTCCTTCCTCTACAGACATTCCTCTCTTTTGTAATGCCCCTTTCACCCCATCCATCCATCTCATCCTAGGACGCCCCCTCATATTCACTCCTTCCACCTCTGCCTTCCACACTTCTTTTGCTAATCTTTCTTCACTCATTCTTTCCATGTGTCCAAACCACCCTAATACCCTTTCATCAACCCTATCTCCCAGTTTCCTTTCCACCCCTGTTCTCCTCCTCACCTCCTCATTTCTCACTCAAATAATGTTTTATTCACACTTCGTGTAATTTTGCAAACCTTGGCACAACAAAATCGCAATCTGCCATTAAATAGAAGTTGATTATAATCGGTCACATAAAAAGTTTTATACTTTTTGTAAAAGTTTAACAAGAATTTTGACAAGAATAAAATCCAGATTGCGCTCTAGTGGAAGGTGTTGCAAAGATTCCCACGTTACCAAGAAAATGTTAAATATGCTCAATAACTCCATAATGGATTTTTTTTTTTAATTTGGGGGGTGGTGGGTCATGGCCCCCCTGGCCCCTCCTCTGGCTACGCCCTCGCTTGCAGTCTAATTCATTTTTGGGCTAATTTCTCCCGTCCATATCCGTTACACACAACACCACCTGTTACACACACACAACACCCGTTACATATACATCCATAATCCCGTTACACTCACACACCAGCATCCGTTACACACGTTACATCAAGGACCATATACATAGTCAAACGGTTTATCAAACGTGTTTGACCGTATGAATGTGGGCACTTGTTTGTCAAACGTGCTTGACAAATCGGATTTGACCGTGTGAACGGGTCATTTGGTTGTCAAACGTTTGACAAACCCTTTGTCAAACGGTGTTTGACCGTGTGAATGAGGTGTTTGTCAAACATGTTTGACAAAACGTTTGTCAAACCGGGTTTGACCGTGTGACACCCAACCTTTTCGTCCTCCACCATGCAGGCTCTCCCGCAAGACCTGCGGGGGCTCTACGGGGCCACGTACGTAGGGCGAGGCCAACGTCATCCTGTCGGGGGGGGACCCACCCACTCGTCGGGCCCCGCGGGCTACCTACCACTACCAGCAGTACAATACCTCTTGTACGACGTCACGTCACTAGCCAGAGCTTCGTCAAGGAGACGTTTGACGCCATCATGGTCCACGGCATCGTCAAGGGGGGTCCAGTCAAGAAGCATTTTATCGACATTTTTTGTACTTATTACTATTATTGTTGTTATTGTTGATGTTGTTTTATTACTATTATCATTATTAATATTGTTATTATCATCATCACTCATATGACTCCCTCGTCCTCTTTTGTAACCAATCTGTGAATGCTCGCTTCTTCTCTTCTACAACCTTCTTTGTTTCTTCATCCCACCATTCACTACCCTTTCTTCTATTTCCCCCTGTCCTTCTTGTTCCACACACCATCTTTGCACACTTTATGACTCCCTCCTTGAACCATCCCCATTCCTCCTCCACACCTATCTCCACTCTATCCTTTACTCCCTCCCACTCCTCCCTCAGCTTCTTTCCGTACTCCTTCTCCTTTTCCTTTTCATTCAAGGAGTTCACTCTAAGACCCTCCCTACCTTTTGTCCCTTTCCTCTCTCTCCATCTATCCTCCACTCTCAACTTACCTTCCACCAAAAAATGATCTGATATTCCCCCACCCTCTCCCCTTAGCACATGTACATCCTTAACTCTTCCTATCATAATCCTATTTACCACTACATAATCCATTAGCGCTCTATCTACCACCCTTCCCTCCACCACCCTCTCCCATGTGTACTTATGCTTGACTTTCTTCCAAAACACTGTATTTGCTATCATCAACTCTCTTTCTAGACACATTTCCACCATCAATTCTCCACTACGATTCTTTCCTGGAACTCCACACTTCCCAACCACTCCATCGATTGGACCATTTCCCACCCTAGCATTAAGGTCTCCCAGTACTATTACATTGACATTTCTTCCTAAACCCTCTATGCACTCATTTAAATCTATCCAAAAGGCCTCCCTTTCTTCTACGCTCTTCTCACTGCCAAGCCCATATGTACTTACAAAGACCCACATATCCTTTCCCAGTTTCACCTTCATCCACATTATCCTTAATGAAACCTCCTTCCACTCCACTACCTGTTTACCTATCTCTTCACTTACTAGAATAGCCACCCCTTCCCTCCCTCACCCTCTCTTCACTCCTGATAACCTCCCACTTACACTCCCAAACTTACACTCACCCTTCCCTTTCAACTTAGTTTCACTCAAAGCCAACACATCCATCTTTCTTCTCACAAACATACTACCTATCTCTTCCCTTTTACTCTCATCTGTACCACATCCACGCACATTAAAAGACCCAAACCTTAGGGTGCTGGTCCGAGGCCCTCCAGCACCCCTTATGCCTTCACTTTTGTTTTTAGGATATATGCCCCGTGGGGCTACAGGGAGAAGGATGCCCAGTCCCACTCCCCGTCCCTTTCTTCTCGCCTCTTACGATCCAAGTGGGATACTTGGTGGCAGTATTCTTTTCCCCCACCACAGGGAATTCCCCCATCACAGAAAGAGAATACTCAGAGAAATGGTACAGGACAGCAACAAGGGGTTGGGGGACAGCATAACGGAGGGACAGTCGTAGTATAAAAGTGTCATCATTTCTCTATGAACAGAGTTTTCTTCTATCATAGACAAAATGATGTGTGACTCTGGTCCGTAGGGGCGCCCCATATAGACCCTAAAGTATCGACTGCATGCTACTTTGCCACAATAACAAGCAGCCAATACCCCAGACGGTAACTAAAGATAACCTGGAGCTCTTACCGTTATTCAATAGACGAATGATCTTGTTTAGATATCTTGCGAATGAATATTTTCACTTCAGGTTGAGTAGAATTGAAACAAATATGTCGTTTTCTCTGAAGCAGCGGCCGATTTTTTTTTTTTTTTTTTTTTTCTTTTTTTTTTGTCTTTGCCGGCTCTTGAAAAACATATTTGAGGCTTGAATATTTAAATTACTGAATCTTGTAAGATTTAGGCAGCGATTTGATTAGTTATATGAGGTGGTGCGACGATTATGAAATCAATAGCTTATATTTCGGGAGAGACCAGTTGCTGAGTAGTTTGCCTTTCTTGAGTCTAGCTCAGTAGTCGTCGTCAATCAATGGTGGACCACGCATATTTCTGAAATGTACATATTACTTTGAGAATATACACTAGAGCTTAAAAAACATATGCATATAACGCGAAAAATTTCACTTATAACAGAGAATACAAATATGCACCCATGAAATACATGATAGTCACATAATAAATATATATCATGGATGTGACGTCACACATTTTTATGAAATGCAGAAGCTCGTGACGTCATGTCGTTCTTCCTTACGCTCGGCCACTTCCAGACAATGTAAAACTACTTTGAAAATATATACTAGAGCACAAAAAACACATGCATATAACGCGAAAAATTTCGCTTATAATAGAAAATACAGATATACACCCATAAAATACATGATAGTCACAAAATAAATATATATCATGAATGTGACGTCACATATTTTTATGGCGTCATGTTCTTCCTTACGTTCGGCCACTTCCAGGCTATTTAAAACTACACATCACCATGAAATTAAGTTTTCACCTTCCATTACTTATACACTTATAAGATATAACGCATAATTTGTACAGGTCGGGCTCATATACATATATGTACATATATATACACACACACACAGACACATACACACACGTATAGACCTAGACAAAATCTGGAAATGGACTCAGAAGTGAGAGGTGGAATTCAATATCAAGAAGTGTAGTATAAAGGAGTTTGGAAAAAGTAAAAATAGAATATCAAGAAATTATAAAATTGGTGAAGAAGTCAAAAAAGTGAACTCGGAAAGAGACCTTGGAGTAATAATGAGCAAAGACATGACACCGGACAATCATATCAATAAGATAGTCGGAAAAACTTTCAACCTACTAACGTCAATGAAAGTGGCATTTGACTACTTGGATGAGGAAATGATTAAAAAATATTAGTTACACTAATAAGACCAAAACTGGAGTATGCAGGAACACTATGGACACCCAGTACTAAAAAGAATATAAGAAAATTAGAAAGAATACAAAGAGCAACGACAAAGTTGTCATGAACTCTCTCCAAATAACATACGAACAAAGAAGAGAAAGAGGAGATCTGCTGACTATTTATAGAATCATGAGAGGAATGGAAGTCCTAGATATATATATAGATAGATAGATACACACACACACACACACGCACATACACACACACACACACACACACACACACACACACACACACACACACACACACACACACACACACATATATATATATATATATGTGTGTGTGTATGTGTGTGTGTGTGTATGTGTGTGTGTGTGTGTGTGTGTGTGTGTGTGTGTGTGTGTGTGTGTGAGTGTGTGTGTGTGTGTGTGTGTGTGTGTGTGTGTGTGTGTGTGTGTGTGTGTGTGTGTGTGTGTGTGTGTGTGTGTGTGTGTGTGTGTGTGTGTGCACTAGAACTCAAAGAAATAAATGTCATACCTTGAACATATGTCAATGGCCAGAGCCAGCCAAATAATTATATATAACATGAAGTCATATTTTTTTGTCATACTATTTCCCGGCCAATACACGTCAGAGGATGTTCCGTAGCTTTGGCTCAAGAGGGTAGGACGGGGTGTCTTTCCCAGGTCTTCCGAGAGTCTGTGTGGAGTTCATCTCCGTTCTCCGCTTGGTGAAGTTATGCTCGGTTAGGGGCGACCCGACGTTTAGGTGTTGGGTGCCTCTTGATGTTCGGCGGCAACATTCCTTGGCTCGAGGATCTCGTAGGCGGCTCTGGCCACGGCTCTTCTACGAACTCCCAGGAGTTCGTCGAGGAATTTATAGAAAAGGTCCAGTTCCTCAAGGACCAAGATGGAAGTGTTTATGTCCGTGTCCTGAGGTACAAGTTGGAATCCTGCACCACAATGAAGACTACTCTGCCCGAGGAAGTGGCAGACATCCTCTTAGGTAGGCAAGGGCAGGTGACAACAGAAGAACAGGAAATGGAATGTGAAGGCAAAATTAAGAAAGTGAATGGGAAAAATTATAAAGAAAGTAACGAAAAAGTAGAGACTATTAGAACAAATGGCGAACAAGGTAAAACAACCGAAAAGGAAAATAAGAAAGATAATTATCAATTTGATATTGAAAAGGCTAAGAAAGTTATAAGTAAACTGAGAGCAATGTATGATAGTACAAAAAGACAGGAAATTGAATTTGAAGACAAATTTCAGAAAATGAATGGAAATAATGATATAGAAAGCAAGGAAAAAGTAGAAGCCATTACAACAAATGGAAAACATGCTAAAAAGGCTGAAAAGGATTGGGAAAGGATTAATCAAAGAGACGCAATGGAAAAGAATATGATCACATAGAAAACTGAACAGGAAATGAAAAACAGAAAAATCAATGAAATCATTAATGGAAAAGATGATAAAAAAGTGAAGATTATCAATGAGGCAGCAAAGAACGATAAATTGGTTTTTGAGAAAATCAAATATGAGGAAAAAATTAAGGCCAATGTAGAAGAGGAAAAATCAATAAATGATGAAGAAAGTATGAATGGCAATAAAGAAGGAGAATGGATTCAAGTCGAAAAGAAGAAAAGGAGCAATAAGAAAGAGGCAACTACCGCGCCCAAAACCTTAGTACCAGAGAGGAAAAGACACGCCCACAGAAGGCATATGGCTCAAGATGGCAAACCAGTGCCAAACGCCTTCAAACCCCAAAGGATACAGAAAGACACAAGGCAACTCGACACTGCCAAGCCTTCGAGTGTCTATAATCCTCAGCAGCAAAAGGAATAGCTGCGACAAACCCCGGTGACCGGGCCCCGGGTTATACCAATTCCTGCCAACTGGCATAACAGGCAGTGTTAGGCAGCGCCATCTAATACCAAAGAAAGCACCAAACTTCTTGGAGTCACTCAACCTCAACAGAAAAGGGATAAGGTCTGCCATCCCACGGTGACTGCCCAACGAGTTATACCAACTCCAGTTAATTGGCACAAAAGAATGGAGTAGACAGCACCTACCTCGACCGAAGACAGGCCCGTCCACATGGACAAATAGGCCTCAGACATGGGGGTGTTGAAATCCCTCATGAATAAGTTGTCACCCAAGAACTTTGACAAGATATCCAGGCAAATAACGGCTTTCCTCACCGAACACCCGGGCACGGTGCAGATGGCGGCCGATTTAATTGTCGACTTTTCGCCCAGATAGCATTTCTACTCGCGAACTTACGCGCAGCTATCAAAAATGTTGAGTGACAAAATGGGCAAAGAAAGAACGGAGGTCTTTAAAACTCGTTTGGTTAGCTAGTGCCAAAGCTTATTTCAACCACGGGAAGACACGAAAGCCTCCTCTGAGAGCAGAAACCTGTCCCGCGAAGAACGGGCAGAAGCAGAGCTCTGGAAAAATTCTTGTAGAAAGCGGTACGTTGCCTTGTGCGTTTTCATCGCAAGCCTCTGCCTCGAAGACCTTATCCCAGTGAGAAGAGTCGCCTAGTGCACTCAGTTCCTCCTCACGAGAAGAGACGAGATCTCTTTGGAGGCAGTCTGTGCCATTCTACAGGCAGTGGGTCACAAGATGGACGAGGTAGCTCAGACCTCACCCATCGGAACCCAACAGGTCTAGAAGATCTATTCTTCAATTAAAGAGATCGTTGACAAGAAGGAAACCTGCAGTCGTCTGAGGTATCTACTGATAGATATTCAGGAACTCAGAGATCGCAAATGGCAGCCAAGAAATGCCAAAAGTTAATTAGATAAAAAATGGCCCTTAATAGTAACCGTTGCTATTCGTGAAATAAGAGAAATTCGTAAATGCGGAATCGTGAATCGAAAGCGCAAATCGGAAGCATAAATCGAAAGCGCTATTCGTATTCGCAGATAGTAATTCTTAAGTTATCGGAAGTGAAAACGGTAATGGTATTAGAATGGTAACGACATTAGAAATGGTAATGGTAACAAATGTTATCTTCTAGGGTTTCCCTCAGCTGAATAAAAAGTTCTGGCAATAGGATTCGTTTTAAAAAATAATAAACAGATAAATAAATAAATGAATAAATCTATGTATATTAAAAAACAAAGTTTTCCAGTTTTGAAAATTTCCTGGCGTTTTTATGATTTTTATGACCACCTTCCGAAATTCGGTAAAAATGCTCCATTGTGTAAAGAATCTGATTGGCTGAGAGAGTGGTGACGTCACGGCAACGGAGACGACTGATTGGACGAGAACATTGACGTCACGGCAACGGAGACGATTGATTGGCCGCGAGCGAAGGGCAGGGAGTACAAGAAAGATTTTTTATGACCACCTTCCGAAATCCGGCAAAAATGTCCCATTGTGTAAGGAACTTGAATTGGGATCCGTTGAGATTCCTGCTTCAGCTTACAATATTAGCGAAGAAGCCGCAACGGCAATGATCCTGCCTGATTACGACTATGTCGTCGACGAATCGGAATCAGATGCGTCGGTCCCCCCTTAAGGTTTGGGAAAGGACTTTCAAGAAAAAGAAGAATTAAAGAAGGAGAAATAAGAAATAAAACAAGAACTAAACAAGGAGATCATAAGAAATATTTCAAAACGAGTGTCCCATCGGAAAAAAAATGAAAATAAAAGAGACCTTAAGGTTTGGGAAAGGACTTTTCAAGAAAAAGAAGAATTAAAAAAAGAAGAAATAAAACAAGAACTAAAGAAGGAGATCATAAGAAATATTTCAAAACGGGATGCCGATGAGTACATCGAGTGTCCCATGGGGGAAAAAAAAATCAAAATAAAAGAGAACGGAGGTCCTGGAGCGAGCGAATCGAGAAGTGCCGCAGGCCAATGCACCCACGGCGTAGCCGTGGCGACGTGCCCGGTACCTTGTATATAAAAAAGAAAAGAAAAATGCATCAACCTACACAGACCAAAAAACGTTAAACTACTTTTTGACAAAAAATTTGCCCATCAGCTGAATAAGAAATAAGAATATAAAATAATAATAATAATAATAGTAACTATAATAGTAATAATAATGATAATAATGATGATGATGATGATGATAATAATAATAATAATAGTAGTAATAATAATGATAATAATAATAATAATAATAATAATAATAATAATAATAATAATAATAATAATAATAATAATAATAATAATAATAATAATAATAATAATAATAATAATAATAATAATAATAATAAATAAATAAAACACTCAAGTGAAAAAAACACAATTGCAAGGAGGAGGATGGAGGTGGACTAAGAAAGAGGTGGACGAGGAACAAAAAAGAAAAGAAAAAAGGAACAAATAGGGAGGAAGAGAGAAAGATGAAGGTAGAAAGAAAAGGAAAAAGGAAGGAGGAGTATGGAAGACGAGGAAGGAAGAGGAGTGATGAGAAGGAAGAGAAGGACGAAGAGGAGGCTTAAAAGAACGAGGACAAAGAACAAAAGTACGAAAATAAAGAGGAAGAAG
This sequence comes from Oratosquilla oratoria, assembly GCF_046742065.1. Classification (NCBI taxonomy): domain Eukaryota; kingdom Metazoa; phylum Arthropoda; class Malacostraca; order Stomatopoda; family Squillidae; genus Oratosquilla; species Oratosquilla oratoria. Next base: position 167,338 of record NW_027467754.1, on the reverse strand, counting down.
ACGAGGCGGATGAGTAGGAGAACGAGTTTTTTTGCATCAATTTATGCTCAAGGAGCGTCAAACCTAGTAAAAAAAAAAAAAAAAAAACTATTTACAAAGCACGAGTGTCACACAGAAGAATCTCGAACCATAAAGGAGAACGAGGATTAGGAAGAAGACGAAACGGACGGAAGAAGAATAAGAGAAGAAATAGGAGGAAGACAAGAAGAGAAAGAGGAAGATTATATAATGACTAGTGGAACTAGCAAAGTACTGGACAAGGGAGAACTGGGAAAGGCTAGAGTCAAATATGCAATAATGAACGGGATTTGTGTGTTGTGGGATTTTGCCTGGGAGCGATGGAATCTTTCTTTAGGAGTAGAGTGCCTAATGTGTTTGTATTATTATTATCATTATCATTATCATTATCATTATTATCATTATCATTATCATTATCATTATTATTATTATTGTTATTGTTATTATTATTATTATTATTATTATTATTATTATTATTATTATTATTATTATTATTATTATTATTATTATTATTATTACTACTACTACTACTACTACTACTACTACTACTACTACTACTACTACTACTACTACTACTACTACTACTACTATTACTATTACTACTACTACTACCCCGTTTGCGGTATTGGCTGCATGTTATTGTGGCAAAGTAGCATGCAGTTGATACTTTAGGGTCTATATGGGCGCTCCTACGGACCAGAGTCACACATCATTTTGTCTGTGATACAGGAAAACTCTGTGCATAGAGAAATGATGACACTTTGGTACTACGATTGTCGCTCCGTTATGCTTTCCCCAACCCCTTGTTACTGTCCTGTACCATTTCTTTGAATATTCATTTTCTGTTTTAGCCGACCCTGTGGTGGGGGAAGAGAATGCTACCACCAAATATTTCCACTTGAGTCATAAAAGGCGACGAAAAAACGGGACGGGGATGGGATTAGGAGTCCTGCTACCTGTAGCCCCATATGGGGACATTCCAAAAATAAGAAGAAAAGACATAAGAGGGTCTGGGAGTTTTCCAACCAGTACCCTAAGGTTTGGGTCTTTTAATGTGCGTGGATGTGGTACAGATGAGAGTAAAAGGGAAGACATAGGCAGTATGTTTGTGAGAAAAAAGATGGATGTGCTAGCTTTGAGTGAAACTAAAATGAAAGGAAAGGGCAACTGTGAGTTTGGGAGTGCAGCTGGGAGGTACTAAAGAGTGAAGAGGGGACGAGGGAGCGAAGGGATGGCTATACTAGTAAGTGAAGATATAACTAAGCGGGTAGTGGAGTGGAAGGAGGTGTCATCAAGGTTGATGTGGATGAAGGTGAAGCTGGGAAGGGAGATGTGGGGTTTTGTAAGTGCGTATGGACCTGGTAGTGAGAAGAACGTAGAGGAAAGGGAGGCTTTTTGGGTAGATATAAATGAGTGCATAGAGGGAATAGGGAGAAATGTCAATGTAATTGTATTGGGAGATGTTAATACTAGTGTAGGAAATGAACCAATAGACGGCGTTTGTCAAAAGCGAAAATCCCGATATGATAGGAATAACTGAGACATGGTTAAATGGTACAGAGTTCGAAGCTGAATTTAATATTGCGGGATTTAAACACTTTCATCAGGATAGAAACCACAAGAAAGGTGGGGGTGTTCTATTGTACGTTAAAAACAATGTTCATGCTTGTGTTTTAGAGAAAGTGAAACAGGATGCATATGATAGTTTGTGGGTTGAGTTAACCCAAACAAATGGACAAAAAATGAATATAGGTGTAATATATAGGCCAAAGACATTATCATTAGCAGACGACCTACTGTTATTTCAAGAACTGTCTAGTTTCTGCAACCGGGATTTATTGATAATGGGTGATTTCAATTTTACTGACATTGATTGGATGACCCTTGAACATGGCCATATAGGTAGGATTTTCTTGGTGACAATTACTTAATTCAGCATGTAAAAGAGCCCACAATATATGGAAACTTACTCGATCTATTGTTCACTAGCCGCGAAAGCATGGTAACTGATGTAGAAGTCGGTGAATCTGTTGCAAATAGCGATCACAACTTAGATAAAAACTCCTAAACAATTTTAGAATAGATACTTGTGTTTCTAAAATACCCGATTTCAGTAAAGCTCAGTTCATAGGACTACGTCAGGAGCTTCAGCTTACAGATTGGGAGGCAAAATTAAACGAAAGACCTGGAGATCAGATGTGGGAAATATTTCAAAATACGCTCACTAAGATGATTCAAACTTACATTCCTTTTAAGGACAGACGTCCCCCAAATTAGGCTCGCCCAAAGTAGCTCGACAAAGAAACTGAAAAAAGTATTGCTAAAAAGAGACAGGCTTATAAGAAATATAAGTGCTCGGGTGCATGCAATGACTATGAAAGCTATGTATCAATACAGAGAGATTTAAAAAAGACAATAAGGAAAAGAAAACGACAATACGAAATGAACATCGCCGATAAATCCAAAGAGAATCCCAAAGAATTCTATAATTACATTAGAGATAAAAAGGTTGTTAGGAATCACATTGGTCCACTATTATCTGCTGACGGTCAACTTCAATATTCAAATGAAGGAATGTGTGATATCTTCAACAATTATTTTAGCTCGGTATTCGTAAACGAAACACCTCAAAGTGAATTCCAAACTGAAACCTGTGAAAAGTCTGGGGGTAAACTTACTCACTACGGTAAATATAACAAAAGAAAAAATTAAAAGGTGTATAGAGAAACTCAAAGTTAATAAAACACCAGGGCCTGACGGTTGGCATCCAAGAATCTTAAAGGAAATGAAAAATGAGATTGTTGTTCCATTAGAAATTATTTTCAAGAAATCCATCATATCCGGAGATGTCCCAAGAGAATGGAAGCTAGCTAACGTTACTCCCATATTCAAAAAAGGTGACAAAAAGAAGCCAAATAACTATAGGCCTATAAGTTTGACTTCAATCGTAGGAAAAATAATGGAAACTATCATCAGAGATGCTATCGAACATCATTTAGAAAGTAACCGTTTGATAAATGATAGCCAGCATGGTTTCAGACGGAAACGTTCTTGTGTGACTAACTTACTCGAATTCCACAACACAGTTATCTCGAATTATGACAAAAGAAACAATATAGATTTAATATATCTAGACTTTGCAAAAGCTTTTGATACCGTCCCACACGAAAGACTACTTACTAAATTAGCTTTGCATGGAATAAGTGGTAGCCTATTAGGTTGGACTAGTAATTGGTTGAATGGTCGAAAACAGAGAGTTGTTTTAAATGGAAAAACTTCTGGATGGAAAAGTGTTGCAAGTGGAGTTCCTCAGGGTTCCGTTCTTGGACCACTTCTATTCATAGTATATGTAAATGATATAGACCATGGACTAAAATCTACTGTTTCCAAATTTGCTGATGATACAAAAATGTGTGGAGTGGCAAATGATCACTGAAACCAATTAGATATTCAAGTAGATTTAGATCAATTACAGCAATGGTCTGAAAAGTGGCTAATGAAATTTAACACAAGTAAATCCAAGGTAATGCACATAGGTAAAAATAACAGTAAGTACGATTACAAGTTATTTGGTAATTCGTTAACAAAAGTGGATAGTGAAAAAGATCTCGGCGTAATTATCAGTAACGACCTCAAATCATCCAAGCAGCGTATTTCAGCCTCTGAGAAAGCAAATAAGATTATAGGACTGATTGCGCGATCTTTTGATTTCAAAAGTCCATCACTCATTAACAAGCTATATAAATCGTTAGTTCGTCCACATTTGGAATATGCTGTTTCCGTATGGTCACCGAATCTCATTCAAGACATTGACAGATTGGAAAAAGTACAACGGCGAGCCACAAAACTGATTCCAAATATCAAAAATAAATTATACGAAAATCGAATAAAACACATGAATCTGTTTTCCCTAAAAAAGCGTAGACTCAGAGGTGACTTGATACAGGTCTTTAAGATTTTAAAGGGAATTGACAACATCAAAAGTGACAAAATGTTCACATTGAATGAGAATCAGACAAGAAACAATGGTCTCAAACTGTCCGGGAATAGATTCAATTTGGAAGTAGGTAGAAACAACTTTGACAACCGTGTAGTAAATGAATGGAATAAACTTCCTGCACAGGTAGTGCAATGTAGTTCAGTTCGAAGCTTTAAGAATCATTTAGATAAATACCTAAGTAAGATGCTGTAATGATTATAATCTATGTTATATTATTTGTTTTTGTTTTGTTATCATTTCTCAGTCTGATTTTCATTTATTATTAGTTATATGTCAATTTATTTTTTTTACTATTTACCTGTTTGTTTATTATTTAACTATACCTATGCATTTATTTATGTATTTTATTTGTTATTTAAATTATTATAGTTTTTATTTATTGTTTTATTATCAATATGATTTTTTTTCCGCATCCGACCTAGATATGGATCAAAAGGTCTCCTGTCGGCATGCTCCGCCTTTGTAATCCTTTGCAATCCTTTGTAATAATAATAATTATAATAATAATAATGATAATTCATACATATATAATGATACTTATACTACTACTACTATTCTACTGTCATTCTTTGTTACACTATCAATCTGTGTCGTGAGGAAGCTTGGGCCCAGGAGTGGTCTTGCCCCGCGGAAGAGGAAGGAAGTTGGGCCACGAAGAAGATTTTTAGTTTTGGTCCTAGAAGAAAGCTGTGGGACCTCCTGGGGATAAGACGCCACCGAAGAACGTCCCTTCGAAGAATGGCTTGGGAAGCCATGCAGTGACTGGCGCTCCCCCGAACTCCTCAAAGTCCCTTCAAGACGACGCCACGCCATGGCCAGGGCAGCCGACGCGTCATTGTCAAGACCTTTATGGACATTGAGGAACTTATGGGCTTTTTCAAACGGGCTAAGAAAAAGGGCCAAAAGGTCATTGAAGAGACTATACGGTCCTCGAGGAGAAAATCAAAGGCTTTTTCCAACAGGCTTCCGCATTACGAGCCAAAGTTGATGTCAAAAGGTCATTACAAAGACCTTATAGGCTCTGAAGATTGATTATGGGCTTTTTTGAATGGGCTTAGTAAATGGACAGACTCGGTGCGAAAAAAGACATTGAAGTCTTGATCATGTGCAAATTTTTGGGCTTTATGATTAGGCTTCATAATAAGATGATATAATTGGGCAGACGACAAGGAAAACGATCACGAAAAACGATCTTTTGTTCTTTGGAAAGAAATGTCGGGCTTTTCGAATAAGCCTCGCGAGGCTGGAGCATTTTGACTTGGGCTAAAAGAAGCTTTTAGTTGTTTGCAGGCCAGCAGGAGCCATAAGACAACAAATCGACACAAGTTACTTGGGCGAATTGGGCTAGCCCTCAGCTGAATAAAATCCTTTGCTTTTATATTGGACAAAATTCCTACATTGTTATTAGTTCAGTGACATTGGCAGTATTCTTTATCATATTATTTTGTCTAAAGGCACAGTTACACTGCTTGAATGAACATATTTTTATTTTTCTGGGAATAAATCACATTCATAGTGATGGACATGTCTGAATAAAATACAATTATTTATAAAGGCAGAGTGCTCCTGTATTTGACTGGTAGATCGCATTAGGGTAACTGTGGAAAAAGTAGATCATATCTTGCAAAAGGTTCACCTGGTTTGTGTGTGTATGTATATATATATATATATATATATATATATATATATATATATATATATATATATATATATATATATATATATATATATATGTATGTATATATATGTATGTATGTATATATATATATTAGATTGCACTAATGTCGTAACACATTGGTAAAATTTAAACTTAGAACCCTGTGTCTCTGGAAGGGCCAAAGTAAGGGCCTAGAATTGGCCGAGGAAGGTTCTAGGAAGCCGAAGTAAGGGTCTGGAAAGGGCCAAGTAAGGGCCTAGAATTGGCCGAGGAAGGCTAGGAAGCCAAAGCAAGGGTCTGGAAGGAACCAAATAAAGGTCTGGAAGGGGTGTAGTAAGGATCTGGAAGGAGCCAAGGAAGCAGCTCTGGAAGAATTTCTACAAGAACATGACTGACTGTTTACCTCTGGTCTTCTGCGCATGCGATTAGAGAGACGAGAGCATGTTGACTTCGTGTCGTACAGACTCTTTTCTTTTGGTTTTCCAGTAAGAAAGAAATACGTTTCTCACATTCTTGTGGTTTGTGTTAGACCTGAAGGAAATGTCTCCTTCTTATGGCATTTTACCTTTGCTTCCAAATAGTTGGGAATGACATGCTATAGAACAGTGTTTCTTAACTGGGGATCCGTGGACTGCAGAAACCTAGCAAGGGGTTCGGACGACAGTGAATCTAATATGTTACAGTTCATTCCTCTCAGGATTTTTTTTTTTTTTTTTTTTATGATTACACAATTCACTTTTTTTTTTTTAATTTTCCCTGGCTTGTTGAGTCTCTCTGAATGTGGCGATGTTGATATATTATAATGTTTCTGTCACTAAATGCTCAGGAAAAGTGGCTAGTCCCGTATAATATAGAAATTGATGTAAGGGTTTCCCAAAGCTTAAAATGTTGAGAAACATTGCTATAAAAAATGTGTACACCAAATTATTACTATCATTATCATCATTATCATTAATATTATTATTTATTTTTTATTTTATTTATTATTATTGTTATTACTGCTATTATCATTATTATTTTCTTTTTAGAATAAAAGTTTGTTTGGACATTTGATCAACGTTTGACACAGATAAGATGAGAATGATTGTAAAGAAAACAGCGACAGAAGTTAAGGAAAAATTGTGAAAATTGAGATCAATTTTCATTCAAAGTCTTTCCAGCTCTTCATTCTGTGTTTTCATAATTTCATTTTATTCCATCACCGTATCTCTCTCTCTCTCTCTCTCTCTCTCTCTCTCTCATTCTCTCTCTCTCTCATTCTCTCTCATTCCCTCTCTCTCTCATTCTCTCTCTCTCTCTCTCATTCTCTCTCTCTCTCTCATTCTCTCTCTCTCTCTCTCTCTCTCTCTCTCTCTCTCTCTCTCTCATTCTCTCTCTTTCTTTCTCTCTCTCTCTTTCTCCCTGCCCCCTCTCTCTCTTCCGCTCCCTCTATCTCTCTTCCTCTGTCCTTCTGTTTCTCTCTGTCCTCTCTCTCTGTCCATATCCTTCCTCTTTCTCTCTCTCTCTCTCTCTCTCTCTCTCTCTCTCTGTCTCTCCTTGTAGGTGTGTGTGTGTGTGTGTGTGTGTGTGTGTGTGTGTGTGTGTGTGTGTGTGTGTGTGTGTGTGTGTGTGTGTGTGTGTGTGTGTGTGTGTGTGTGTGTGTGTGTGTGTGTGTGTGTGTGGGTGTGTGGGTGTGTGTGTACGGTACGTACGTGTACACAGCATATGCACACGTGTAGCTGTGTAAATATATGCACGGATGCATGTATGTGTATGTATGACAATGACACAGACGAAAGGAGACAAAACCTTCTCCCCGTCCATTGACAGAACAACCAGCTGTCAGGCGCGCCGGCTGACCAGCTGACATCCTGAATCCATAAAGATGAGACGGGGGGGAGGGGGGGAGAAGAGGAGGGGGAAGGGGGAAGAAGGGTGGAAGGTCTGAAGGTGTATGAGGTCAAATGCCATAATTCTGTAAGATGCACAAATCGATGACTTACCTTAGCGGGATCTTACTGTGTACTGGATGATCATCCGCTATGGTAATGAGTGGATGAAAATGGAACCATTTGGGTGCATGAGCATCCTACAGCCATCCAAGGACGATGGATTAAGAATATTTAGCGTATAGTGTGTGAGACTCACCTTAAAAAATCACCATCCCGTAGTAAGGTAAAACATGTCAGTCGTGGCAAGCCGGTGTTTTTTTTGGTAGACCGGTGTTTGGGTCGCTTCCCCACCTGGCCAGGGTTGTCGGGAACGAACGGGACAACGCCCGCAGTGGTCCCCAGGAACCGAACTCACTCCCACCTGCTCATGAGTTCGACACTGTATCCATTGGGCTACCGCGCGACTCTATAGTGTTGTGTCTGACATATAATGTGTATTTGATGACATTGTTGGGCGAATTATTTTGCTGTCGTACTAAATATTATGGGAACTGTTGGATGGACTGTGAGGAGATCTAGTCATCGCTCATCCGAAGAAGTTATCGCTCGTTCCAATTCGACCGTGTTTCAAAATAGTAGAGAAATATAGTCCGATATTTCTAATAATCAGACTTTATGGTCCACTGCATGACCGGCCTACCCCCCCCCCCCCGAGGAACGATACGGCCTCTGTACATCACCATGATGGCTCAGTACTTCGGCTTGGTATAATGTTGGTATGTATGGTGTGAAGTGCTGCATGTGGAGTTTGTGGTATGTTGGTATGGCTGTGGCTGTACATGAAATCTGAAATCAGTCTGATCAGCTCGACCATACTGATGAGGCTCTAGCACATATATGCGACACTGACCTACCGCACCCCTAATGTCAGCCGTCGTGGTATTCATATTTATGTTATGTACTTTACTTAAGTACTGTATATTTAAAGGCAATTAAAAATTGCCATTAGAATAAACAATTTAGTAATCGTACTGGTAAAAAGCAGACTCCAGGAGAATAAGTAAAGATGTTTATTCCAGATGAATGAAGAGAAATGAATCATTTTTATCTCACGACGTAGTCGTCGAAGGGGATCCCAGAGGTCTTCAGAAGAAGTCCTCCGTAGTTCTTCCCCTCCCACTGGAGAAAAAAGACAGAAGCTTCCTTGATTTTTTTCCTTCCCTAGTGTACCTACTTCCAGAAGAAGTCGCTGAAGAAGGTCGAAGAAGGTGAGCCCAGACTTCAAGAGAACTTCAGAGTCCTCCTTGGCCCTCCTCCAGCTAAAGGAAGGACAACATCGAGGTTTCCGTGAGTTTTTTTGGGGGGGTGTTCTTCAGATCTTCAAGAAAATCCGAGTCCGTGTCTTGCGCGCGTCCTTCATGATGGGATTGGGTCCCTTTCCCGCCCGAAGATCCTCACTCGGCCTTGCTGGCGAAGGGGTATCCGAAGGGGTGGCCGTAGTGGGGCCAGGCTGCGGGATGGGCGAATCCGCCGTAGGCGAAGGGGTGGACGCCCCCGACGGCGGGGAAGGAGTAGGTAGGTGAGGGGAGCGGCGGCGGCGGCGGCGGCGTCTTCGTCAGCGCTGACGGGGAGGTACTGTAAGGGTTCAAGAAGAACGTTACTGGGGGTCGGCCTCACGCTTCTTGCGGGCTTCGGCAGCCTCCTCTTCGGCAGGAGCGGCGGCGGCGGGCTCCTCTGCGGCCTTGGCCGGCGTCAGGAAGGGGTTGTTGAAGTAGGGGTTGTAGTAGTAGGGGTTGTTGTTGTTGTTGTAGTAAGGGAAAGCGTTGTAGCCGCCCCAGGGGAGGCCAGCAGCGTGGGGCGGCAGGGCGCCGTAGTGGGGGAATCCTCCGGAGTAAGCGGACGGGACGGTGTAAGTGAGGGACTCCACTTCCTCGGACCTGACGGGGGCGAAGGGCGAGACGGGGTATCCGGGGTGGAGGAGGAGGAGGAGCTGAGGGTCGGCCGCAGGCTTGGCCTCGCAGGCCGCCATGGCGCCAAGAACCAAGAGAACCTGAAGGAGACATAAGAAAAATGGAGGAGGCTGCAAGAGACCATAAGGCCTACATTAGGCAGTTTCATGTCCATTTCCGCCTATCATCCCTAATCATACAGTTAGGTGACCTCAAAACAACCAATTGTTTTAGTGCTCACTAACTACATGGTTTCTTAGTCAATTCCATTCGTCAACCACTCTATTGGAAAACCAGTTCTTGCTGGTTTCCTTCTTAAATCTAAATTTGTCCGATTTAAATCCATTACTACGAGCCCTGCCCTGCTGTCTTAATATGATGGCCTTGTCTGCATCATTTTTGTTAAAGTCCTTGACCCATTTGAATACCTCTATTAGATCACCCCCGCACTTTGTCATTTTAGTGTAAGTCAAGGTGCCTTACCCTGTCATCGTAAGGTAAGTTTCTAAGCCCATTTTTGTTATTCTCCTCTGTACTGATTCTAGTGAACTAATATTCTATGGGACTGAGACCAAGACTGTACCGCATAGTCAAGGATGGGTCTAACTATCGACAGATAGATTTTAATGATTAATTATCTCTGCCTTAGGCAACCACACTGTCTTTAGGCTCTCGTTATTTTTCACTTCTGATAGAGCAGGAAGACTAAAATCAAGACACGACGGACGGACACAAAACAACAACAGACTTTCCCTTTAAGAACCTTCACTATTAATCAAAACACAATAATAACATGGCAAGCTAACACGAAAAACAACAGAAAGGAATACTTAGAGAAACCATCATCTCTCCGGGACCAAACATCGAAGTTTTGGTTCTTGTGGAGACTTCGAGTACTTACCAGAACCTTCATGTTGTCACACTTCGGGAAGAAGTGACACACAATGCAAGATCGGTGAGACATCTCCTTTTATATGTGGTGCTTGGCCTTTCCCTTCCCCTCCCCCCAGGTCCCATCCAAGACTCCCCCAAGCCTTCCCCCTGCAGCCCAAGCCCCCCCCCAAACCCTCTCCCTTCCCCCCAAAGTCCCATATGGAACGACCTTGTCCCAGGTGGCAAGTGATTCCGGATTCCTTTCTTGAAGGTCTTTTTTCGTCTTGCAGGTAATCCGGCAGATGTGGTCGTCACGAAGACGCGATGAATTCCCTGGCGTACTGGGGGGTACTTGTCCTTCGTATGAGCCTGCTGCTGTTAGGCTATTTCATTCAGTCACATGTGGCCCCTTTCTGGTAACGATAAGATTTTTTTTTTTTTTTTTTTTTGCCAATGTTCTTTCTGATTTTTAGCTTAGTCCTGTGGACACAGCCAACATATAAAAATATACTACTTTCACTTACACAAAAAAAAAGAAAAAAGAAAAAAAAAATCTCAAATGCTCAGAAGGACATCAATTACCAAAATTGTTGGGGGGGGGAGGGGAGACTATTCCTGTAGGCTCCCTCAACACCCCATTTCTTTCATAGGACCCCCAGGACATGCAACCTGACCCCCCGTCCCCCCAGGGGTGTGTGACAGCCTCCCTGAGGTTGTAATACCTTCTGTACATTGTAGTCCTTTTCCCTTCTATCCTGGTTGACGCCAACCTATTCTATTAAGAGAGAAAGGGAGTAGGAAGAGAACAAGATAGAAAAGGAGAAAAGAAGGATAAAGAGTAAATGAAGAGAGTATCTAGGATAGAGCATGTAGGAACGAGGTCACCTTAAATCTATAGGAACTGGGTCACCTTAAAAAGATATTACATATATATATATATATATATATATATATATATATATATATATATATATATATATATATATATATATATGTATATATGCAACACAATACACTAAAAGACGTAAATGTAAGAAGAGTTGGGAGAAAACCACTCAGGAAATATGACACTATGATCCGAACGTTTTCGTCTATTCAGACATCTTCAGGGAATATCTGAAGATGTCTAAAGAAACGAAAACGTTTGGATCATAGTGTATATTTCCCGAGTGGATTTCTGCAAAATTTATATATATATATATATATATATATAGAAATATATATATATATATATATATATATATATATATATATATATATTTAAACTTAGAACCCACTGTCGGTGGAAAAATATAAAAAGTGAGATGATTGTTCCTGTATATTTCGACCACTCTCTGTGGTCCTCTTCAGCAGAATGATTACAAAGGTATAGCACAAGAATATATACCTAGTAATGAGGTACATGAAGGGGGACATGGGAAGACACAGGGTTCTAAGTTTAAATTTTACCAATGTGTTACGACATTAGTGCAATCTAATATATATATGTACATACATACATACATATATATATATATATATATATATATATATATATATATATATATATATATATATATATATATATATATGTATATACATACACACACAAACCAGGTGAACCTTTTGCAAGATATGATCTACTTTTTCCACAGTTACCCTAATGCGATCTACCAGTCAAATACAGGAGCACTCTGCCTTTATAAATAATTGTATTTTATTCAGACATGTCCATCACTATGAATATGATTTATTCCCAGAAAAATATAAATATGTTAATTCAAGCAGTGTAACTGTGCCTTTAGACAAAATGATATGATAAAGAATTCTGCCAATGTCACTGAACTAATAACGATGTAGGAATTTTGTCCAATATAAAAGCAAAGGATTTTATTCAGCTGAGGGCTAGCCCAATTCGCCCAAGTAACTTGTGTCGATTTGTTGTCTTATGGCTCCTGCTTGCCTGCAAGCAACTGAAAGCTTCTTTTAGCCCAAGTGAAAATGCTCCAGCCTCGCGAGGCTTATTCGAAAAGCCCGAAATTTCTTTCCAAGGAACAAAAGATCGTTTTTCGTGATCGTTTTCCTTGTGGTTTGCCCAATTATATCATCTTATTATGAAGCCCAATCATAAAGCCCAAAAGATTTGCACATGATCAAGACTTCAATGTCTTTTTTCGCACCGAGTCTGTCCATTTACTAAGCCCATTCAAAAAAGCCCATAATCAATCTTCAGAGCCTATAAGGTCTTTGTAATGACCTTTTGACATCAACTTTGGCTCGTAATGCGGAAGCCTGTTGGAAAAAGCCTTTGATTTTCTCCTCGAGGACCGTATAGTCTCTTCAATGACCTTTTGGCCCTTTTTCTTAGCCCGTTTGAAAAAGCCCATAAGTTCCTCAATGTCCATAAAGGTCTTGACAATGACGCGTCGGCTGCCCTGGCCATGGCGTGGCGTCGTCTTGAAGGGACTTTGAGGAGTTCGGGGGAGCGCCAGTCACTGCATGGCTTCCCAAGCCATTCTTCGAAGGGACCTTCTTCGGTGGCGTCTTATATAACCCCATGAGGTCCCGGGACAGCTTTCTTCTAGGACCAAAACTAAAAATCTTCTTCGTGGCCCAACTTCCTTACTCTTCCGCGGGGCAAGACCACTCCTGGGCCCAAGCTTCCTCACGACACAGATTGATAGTGTAACAAAGAATGACAGTACAATAGTAGTAGTAGTATGAGTATCATTATATATGTATCAATTATCATTATTATTATTATAATTATTATTATTATTACAAAGGATTGCAAAGGATTACAAAGGCGGAGCATGCCGACAGGAGACCTTTTGATCCATATCTAGGTCGGATGCGAAAAAAAAAATCATATTGATAATAAAACAATAAATAAAAACTATAATCATGTAAATAACAAATAAAATACATAAATAAATGCATAGGTATAGTTAAGTAATAAACAAACAGGTAAATAGTAAAAATAATAAATTGACATATAACTAATAATAAATGAAAATCAGACAGACAAATTATAACAAAACAAAAACAAATAATATAAGATAAATTATAATCATTACAGCATCTTACTTAGGTATTTATCTAAATGATTCTTAAGGCTTCGAACTGAACTACATTGCACTACCTGTGCAGGAAGTTTATTCCATTCATTAACTACACGGTTGGCAAAGTTGTTTCTACCTACTTCCAAATTGAATCTATTTCCGGACAGTTTGAGACCATTGTTTCTTGTCTGATTCTCATTCAACGTGAAAATTTGGTCACTTTTGATGTTGTCAATTCCCTTTAAAATCTTAAAGACCTGTATCAAGTTACCTCTGAGTCTACGCTTTTTTAGGGAAAACAGATTCATGTGTTTTAGTCGATTTTCGTATGATTTATTTTTGATATTTGGAATCAGTTTTGTGGCTCGCCGTTGTACTTTTTCCCGTCTGTCAATGTCTTTAATGAGATTCGGTGACCATACAGAAATAGCATATTCCAAATGTGGACGAACTAACGATTTATATAGCTTGTTAATGAGTGATGGACTTTTGAAATCAAAAGATCGCGCAATCAGTCCTAGAATCTTATTTGCTTTCTCAGAGGCTGAAATACGCTGCTTGGATGATTTGAGGTCGTTACTGATAATTACGCCGAGATCTTTTTCACTATCCACTTTTGTTAACGAATTTCCAAATAACTTGTAATCGTACTTACTGTTATTTTTACCTATGTGCATTACCTTGCATATACTTGTGTTAAATTTCATTAGCCACTTTTCAGACCATTGCTGTAATTGATCTAAATCTACTTGAATATCTAATTGGTTTCAGTGATCATTTGCCACTCCGCACAGTTTTGTATCATCAGCAAATTTGAAAACAGTAGATTTTAGTCCATGGTCTATATCATTTATATATACTATGAATAGAAGTGGCCCAAGAACGGCACCCTGAGGAACTCCACTTGTAACATTTTTCCATCTAGAAGTTTTTTCCATTTAAAACAACGTTCTGTTTTCGACCATTCAACCAATTACTAGTCCAACCTAATACGCTACTACTTATTCCGTGTAAAGCTAATTTAGTAAGTAGTCTTTCGTGTAGGACGGTATCAAAAGCTTTTGCAAAGTCTAGATATATTAAATCTATATTGTTTCTTTTGTCATAATTCGAGATAACTGTGTTGTGGAATTCGAGTAAGTTAGTCACGCAAGAACGTTTCCGTCTGAAACCATGCTGGCTATCATTTATCAAACGGTTACTTTCTAAATGATGTTCGATAGCATCTCTGATGATAGTTTCCATTATTTTTCCTACGATTGAAGTCAAACTTATAGGCCTATAGTTATTTGGCTTCTTTTTGTCACCTTTTTTGAATATGGGAGTAACGTTAGCTAGCTTCCATTCTCTTGGGACATCTCCGGATATGATGGATTTCTTGAAAATAATTTCTAATGGAACAACAATCTCATTTTTCATTTCCTTTAAG
>NW_027467754.1:127500-150000 GCF_046742065.1 Oratosquilla oratoria | reverse complement strand
CAACATATTTCCACCAATATGTAAATATTTCTTGTCCAAACTCACCCTTTTTGGCGCATTCCGTGTACTGCAAAGTATCTACATTAAATACAATGTCTTCATTTGATTCCTTCTTCCTTAAAGAACCTAATTAATAGACAAAAGTAATTATAAAGATACCAAGTATCAAGATGATATAATGTTAATCATCAAAATTCGCAAACACAATAGCAGACATCTAGACGTCTCTAAGGACATATTCAACAGCATATGAAGGAAAGATCATTTGTTGTTTGGAGATTTGAAAAATTAAAATTTGTAACCATATATCAAAATCCCACGAATCAAAATGCCATAGTCAATATCATAATCCCACACATAATATTCCAGGATGTTAATAGTATTAATAAACACTATTTGTTAAAGTATAATTTCATTTGGTAAATTTATTAATGAATATAGGCCTAAGTTAATTGGCGTGGGATTTTTACCAATGGGAATATGACCTTATGGGACTCTGTCATGGGTTCGACACAGGCAAGGTCATCATATCAAGACAACAGGTCAGGACTCGCAGTAATGGATTTAAACTGGACAAACTTAGATAAAGTTGTTTTAAGAAACGGTTAGACAACTAGGGATGACAGGTGGTAATAGACATGGAACTGCCTAATATAGGCCACATGGTCTCTTGCAATCTCCTTCGTTCTTATGTTCTTGTCCCACTGGGCGCCGACGACCGTCGAGAGCTCGTTCGAGTCAAAAACGACTTCGGTTACAAAATCAAAAAATTTCAAATATTCAAATAATATTTCCGTTACATCTATCAAAGATTGATAAACTTAGAGATAGTGTAAACATAGATACGGATGTTAGACATACTGTTGAATTGTTCTTAGTTAGGGATATCTAGGTTTCTATATTCAAATGGAGGTTGGAGGTAGGAGGATGTCGGAGGAAAAATAGCCCAGTGTGATTGATAGTAACCCTCCTGGAGGTCAGCCATATTGGATTTGCAAGTCTGCTCCTAGATGCTACGCAAGTTTGACGACAATTATTAAAAGATCAAATTACTTGTAATGGAAATTCCCTTAACGATAATATAAAATAATGAAAATAATATGTATTTTGGGATCTGGCGATTTCACCGACAACAATTCATCGACACGCTCAATTCATCGATATACACAATTCATCGGAAAAATAAGAATATTCTAATTTGAAATATATAACTAGATTGTGTTTTCATCCTTCATTTAGTATACTTTTACCTTTGATAATGAAATAATTACTTTCATAACCTTTATCTAGGATGAAGAATTTCTTTTCGTAGTATTTATCAATAGATAAAATTCTTTACTGACACAACTATTGAAAATGACAAATCAGTTTCAACTAAACTTAGAACTATAAATTGGTTTACTTAAAATTATAAAAGCTAGGTCATGGGCTATTGCCCGCAAATAATCAACGACGTTGCTATATATGAAGGATATCTTTCTACAATGTTTTTTTTTTTATCCGTTCAGAGGAGTCACGATATTTCTTTCTTTGTAGTCGAGATGAAGTACCTGCCAAGTATTGACCGATTTTCACTTCATTATAGTTTTGTTCCTTGATTTAGCACACTTTACCTTTGATAATGAAATAGTTACTGTCATAGCCTTTATTTAGGATACTACAAAAAGCAAGGTAGGATTTTCCTTCTTCCACCCTTTCACCAATCAGATTATTAGTTTCAAGTCTATCCATCATTCTATCTATCTATACATCTATCTATCTATCTATCTGAAAAAACACTGCCTTAATTGTTATTGAATCCAAATTCAAACGTCCGATCTGAATGGACTTGAAAAAAAATCAAATCCAAAAGGAAGTGAACGAAGTCTAAGATTTTGGACCAAGACTCACTAGAAATAGCAGGAGTATGATTTTATTCCAATTTATACGTGATATGAAGAAGTTTTTGCTAAGAATGTGTTTAAAACTGGGATAATTTAGTTGCAAAGTACATTATTTTTTCTTTTTGCAGATAAAGAAAATTTATTGAAAAGATTTATTTTGTTAAAAAAGAAACACACACAAACACACACACACAGACACACACACACAGACAGACACACACACACACACACACACACACGAAATGTTCGCCAACGCAGGACCGACCTTCTAACGCCTCCCCTCCCTCCTCCGCTTCAACTCCTCAATATCTTCTTAATTAAGGACGCAGGAGGCGACTCGCCAAGTTAGTTAACTCGTTACAATCATGTTCCGGACCGACCCAGCAAAGGATGGAAGGAGGGAGGGAGGGAGAGGGGGCGCAGGGATTTTGGAGAGAAAGGTGGACGCACCTCTGTGGAAGGTTGTTCCTGCGGGAAGGAAGGAAGGAAGGAAGGAAGGAAGAAAGGAAGGAAGGAAAGGAGGAATGAAGGCGTTTGTTGGTTCGTTAGGTTGGATTATCGAGCGAGGCTCCTGTAATTCGAGACCAGTTGTGTAACCACAGAAAGCCATTTCTTTCACGGGCGGACCTGTCGTCGTCTGCATTGTTCCAGTAATAAGGAGAAAGGGAAGAATAGGGAGAAGAGAAAAGGAAGTAGTACGTGAAAGAGAGAAGGCAGCTGGGAGAGATGAAACATTAGAAAGGTGAGAAGGAGTGGAGGAAGGAAAGTGTAGTAGGTTTACGTGAGGGGAAGGAAGGAAGGAAGGAAGGAGGGAGGAGAGTTTACCAATAACACAAGGTGTGTTCTATAGAGGATGAACCGGCGACAGAGTCGGCAAGTTCGTTTGGTTTAATTGGTCCTTCCCTCACAAAAGAGGGAAGGTCTGAACTATCCAAAAATTCGGACTGTGTGTTACTGGAAGCGCTCTCTCTCGAAGAAGGAGAGGCTGAGGTGTCGGATTAAGTACCTGGCTGGCTGGCCGACTAAATGTTGGGAGTCTTATGTAGACGTTCCCATTCAGGAGAAAGTCTACGCAAGATTCCCAACAATCTCAATCTAAATTCCGACTTCTTTATGCTTCTTTTTAATCAGGAGGCAATATCAAAGGATGTTACGTCAAAGTAGAACAACGTCGGGAAGAAACCCGGAGGGAGGTAAGGTCTTAAAAGAAGTCCTTTTCTTCTCCCGAAAAAAAAGATAGTTGATCGACCACGAGTTACCCACTGTTCACAGGTTATATAGAATTCATTGATTTAAGTAAAGGCATTGTTTTGCAACTGAATGAAATCGCCAGGCAGCAGCACTAACTAGGGTAGACATCTATAAATGACCTTGCTGTCATTTTTAAGAGGTTAGTGTAGCGTTGCTTTCCTGTTTTGAGTCTCTATTAGAAAGACTTCGAAGTCGTCACCCACAGGAATAATCTCCTCGTTCCCCCCAATTCTACCCTTCTGATTTATGCGAAAGGTGCCGCTATAATTCGACTACACACAGACACAATAAAGATCAAGATCGAGAAAGGAGTACGGCAAGGCGATACCATTTCACCCAAATTATTTACAGTTTGTTTGGAAGAGATTTTCAGAAGGTTGACTTGGGAAGAGAAAGGTTTGAAGATTAATGACGAATATTTGAACCACCTAAGATTTGCAGATGACATTATTCTTATTTCAGAAAAAGCGGAAGACTTGCAAGATATTCTGAGTGATATGAACAAGGAAAGTCTCAAAGTAGGCTAAAGAATGAATAAGAGTAAAACCAAAGTAATGTTTAACACCAAAGTTCAAAGTAAAGGGATTATAATCGGTGATGAGTCTTGAAGAAGTTGAAGGGTATAATTATTTAGGCCAGATGGTGAAAGTGACGAAAGATCATGCAAAAGAAATTTACAGAAAAAAAAAATAATAATAAATAAATAAAATAAATAAGTAAAAATAAATATATATATACATATATTTACATACATACATATATATATACATATATATATATACATATATATGTATATACTGTATATATATACATATGTATATACATACATATGTATATACATACATATATATATACATATATATATATATACATATATATACATACATATATATGTATATACTGTATATATATACATATGTATATACATACATATATATATATAAATATATATATATATATATATATATATAGAATAAGCCAGTAAACCCGGAAAATTGAATTGAAAGTACGCCGACCGGTAGAACGAGAGAATTTAAACTTGTCAAATCTTCATCATTTGTATTATGAACTTTTTTTTTTCCTCTCTCTCTCTCTCCCAATGACTTCTCCTCCTTGTGCACGAGAGGCAAAACAAATTCGTGTGGTGTAGTCAATTTACAGATTAACAGTTCTTTGCACCATCAATGTGTGTATATATATTTTCCTCCCGCCGTAAAATTTCCTACCATCATAAATGCTCGAAGTTTCCATCATCGAAAGCGAAAGTGGAAGGGAGGGGGAGGAGGTTCAGAAGTCTTCCTTGGCTGGCCTGCTTACCGTCACGTCACGTCGACACGCATCCCAACCAACCTCTCCTCTCACCCTCCCTCCCGCCCTCGCCAAATGTCGCCAGGTCTGCTAAAGAAAAAAACAATATAAGAATGATACCCTCCAACATTAATCTGCCAGCATCAAGTCTGAAAAATATAGTTTACTAGAAAGATAGACGTGAGCAAACGAGGAGAATACAACGTGTACTAATTTCATATATATCACGGTGACAGGTTCAGTTATCAAACAAATTCGTGGTTAAATTTTTCTTAGTGTTAATAGAAATTAACAGAAGAGATATAGGTGGTGTGTTCTCTCATAATGTTCAATGAAAATTTGTTACTTTTAAAAACAATAATTGTCGTGCGGCCTATGGTATAATCGGTCAGTGACTGCAAGTTAGTAGAATTCAGTCGTACGTGCTGCTCCTATTTGTAGCCCAATATATAAGTACACACACACACACACAGAACCGGGGTTCGATTCCCCGGTCGGGCGGAGATAAGATGGGTTTGTCTTCTTTCACGTGTAGCCCCTGTTCACCTAGCAGCGAGTAGGTACGGGACGTTAGTCAAGGAGTTGTGACCTTGTTGTCCCGGTGTGTGGTGTGTGAGTGGTCTCAGACCTACCCAGAGATCGGCTAATAAGGAGCTCTGAGCTCACTGCCGTAGGGTGGTGTCTGGCTGTCTCGACAGAGACTGCAGCAGATCCGAGGTGAATACACACACACACACACACACATACACACACCACGAGCATAGCTCACACACACACACACACACATACACACGCACACACACACACACACGCGCGCGCACACGCACACACACAAACACACACACATACATTTACACATCTACACAAGAAAATACACACACATACATGTATGCACACATATACAATCAAATACAAACATGCATACACAAGGAAACATAAAAACACACAAATATACTAATGCAGAAACACATATGCATACAAAAATACATATACGAACACAAAGTAGACACACACACACACACAATTTATAATCATTTACTATTTACCTTTTATGTTTGTTATTCAACTATACCTATGCATTTATTTATGTGTCTTATTTGTTATTTTTACATTATTACAGTTTTAATTTATTATTAATATGATTTTTTTTTTTTTTTTTTGCATCCGACCTAGATATGGATCAAAAGGTCTCCTGTCGGCATGCTCCGCCTTTGTAATCCTTTGTACACACACATACACACCGACACACACACACACGCACACACACATACACATATGTACACGAACAGACACACACACAGACACAGACATACATATTGACATACACACGTATAAAAACATACACACACACACACACACACACGCACATACACACACAAACACACACACATACGTAGACGTACAAGTACACAGACACAGACTGACACACACATATACATACATGTACACAGACACACATGTATATACATACACATGTCCGCACACACATGTGCATACATATGTAGACTAACACACATGTACACATACACACACATATATATACACACATGTACACACACAAACATGTGCACATACACACATGTACACACACACACTTTTACACACACATGCACAGACAAACACACGTAAAACACATGCACAGGTACACACGTAAACGGACACGTAAAAACACACGTCCAAACAGACGTGTACACATACACATGTGCATACACATATACACACACACATGTCCAAAAACATATGTACACATACACACACATACACATATACATATACACATACGCGCCACATTGAAGTTAGGTAATCTGAGACGGAGGGGAGGATATAGGGATGACTAATTTGTGTGGGCCAGTGGTTCTCAACCTGGGGCCCCCAAAGGAACCACGGGGACCCCCAGAAGAGCCACGGGGGCTCCCTGAGGAGCCGCAGGGCCTCCATAGGATCGGCGGGGAGCCCCAGCAGGATCGGCGGGGCGCCCCCAGGAGGATCGGCGGGGCGCCCCCAGGAGGATCGGCGGGGCGCCCCCAGCAGCAGGATCGGCGGGGCGCCCCCAGCAACAGGATCGGCGGGGCGCCACCAGCAGGAGGATCGGCGGGGCGCCCCCAGCAGCAGGATCGGCGGGGCGCCCCCAGCAGCAGGATCGGCGGGGCGCCCCCAGCAGGAGGATCGGCGGGGCGCCCCCAGCAACAGGATCGGCGGGGCGCCCCCAGCAGGAGGATCGGCGGGGCGCCCCCAGCAGCAGGATCGGCGGGGCGCCCCCAGCAGGAGGATCGGCGGGGCGCCCCCAGCAGGAGGATCGGCGGGGCGCCCCCAGCAGCAGGATCGGCGGGGCGCCCCCAGCAGGAGGATCGGCGGGGCGCCCCCAGCAGGAGGATCGGCGGGGCGCCACCAGCAGCAGGATCGGCGGGGCGCCCCCAGCAGGAGGATCGTCGGGCGCCCCCAGCAGGAGGATCGGCGGGGCGCCCCCAGCAACAGGATCGGCGGGGCGCCCCCAGCAGGAGGATCGGCGGGGCGCCCCCAGCAGGAGGATCGGCGGGGCGCCCCCAGCAGGAGGATCGGCGGGGCGCCCCCAGCAGGAGGATCGGCGGGGCGCCCCCAGCAGCAGGATCGGCGGGGCGCCCCCAGCAGGAGGATCGGCGAGGTGCCCCCAGCAGGAGGATCGGCGGGGCGCCCCCAGCAGGATGAGCGGCGGGGCGCCCCCAGCAGGAGGATCGGCGGGGCGCCCCCAGCAGGATGAGCGGCGGGGCGCCCCCAGCAGGATGAGCGGCGGGGCGCCTCCAGCAGGATGAGCGGCGGGGCGCCCCCAGCAGAAGGATCGGCGGGGCGCCCCCAGGAGGATCGGTGGGGCGCCCCCAGGAGGAGCGGCGGGGCGCCCCCAGGAGGATCGGCGGGGCGCCCCCAGCAGGAGGAGCGGCGGGGCGCCCCCAGGAGGATCGGCGACTTCCTATCTCAGTTTCAAAAATAATCAGTTTGACACGTCTGTGTATTAATACTAATGTTTTCTTTCTTTTAAAGACTCATTCTTCAGACAGAAAAACGGATGCAGCATGGGCTCCAACATCTGTCCAGTGCTTGCCACCATCTACATGGAGTGGTTTGAATGTACCTTGTTACCAAAAATTAAACCAGCGGAGATGTTTTGGTACAGATATGTAGATGATATTTTTACTATATGGGATGAAAAATTGGGTTCTTTTAATGACTTCTTCATAGAATTAAACAACCTAGCAAGTCATTTAAGTTTCAAAGTAGAATGGGAAGAAGGAAAAATCCCATTTCTGGACACTTTGGTCATGAGAGGTCCGGACCAATTGTCCTTTTCAGTGTACAGGAAGCCCACACACACCGGCAGCTACCTACATTTCTTTAGTCATCACCCGGATAATATCAAATGTAGTGTAGCGTCGGGCCTGTTTCTTAGAGCATACAGGATATGCAGCCCACGACATCTAGATGCAGAATTAACATTAATTCAATCACAACTTTCAAAGCTAGGATACCCAGGGTGGTTTTTGTCCAAAGCCCTGAGGAAAGCAAAACACAATTTTTATAAAACATCCAACCTTAATGATAAATTCAAATGGAGCAAGAATAACTTGTTATTACCATATAGTGATTCCATTAATGCAGCTTTCAAACTTTTGCCCAATGATGATGTCAAACTAATTTTTAATTACCCAAACAGTTTATTCAGGAAAGTAGTGAATGTACACCGACGCACCAACATAGAAAACAGCCCCGGTGTGCACAAACTTCCCTGCAAAGACTGTGATGAAGTATACTGGGGCCAAACAGGAAGAGACTTAACCACGAGAATAAAGGAGCATAAAAATTCCGTTAAGTACAGACAAGAAAATTCAGCTGTGTTTCTCCACACCAGTAAGAAGGACCACCGCATGGATTGGGAAAAGGCTGAAATTATTTATAAATCCCAGAGTAGTTTTCGAAGAAAAATTATTGAATCCTCTCTCATTAAACACCTACCCAATTTTAATTTATCGAAAGGTCAATGGTCACCAGACTGGATCACATGGATGGCAGCAAACAAATTGATTATGAAAGCGGCAGGACAGATTCCCACATACCAACCCCAAGTAACTTGAGTCCCCTTGCCCGCGTCTCCTAATTGTTCTCTCCCTGTCCATATTTATACTTGTTAACTCTATTCCTTTGTATCATTCTGCTGAAGAGGACCACAGTCAGTGGTCGAAATATACAGATAATTAGTATTTCTGATTTCTTTTCTCTGACAGTGGGTTAACAAGTTTCATATATATATATATATATATATATATATGTGTGTGTGTGTGTGTGTGTATTCACCTCGAATCTGCTGCAGTCTCTGTGTGTGTGTGTGTGTATATATACACATAAATAATTAAACTAACTAACCAATCCCTCCGTCTTAATGGGTACTTATTTATTTATTATTTTTTTTTTTTACTCTACTTGCGGCCAAGCTCCTATATGAATCCATTTGGAACGATTGTGCATTTCATACAGGAGGAGCCAAGAAAAGAGGGAGGGAGGGGTGGTGAATGGGAGTGGAGTATGTAGGGATGAAATGGGTGGGAGTGGATCTATGCCTTTGACTTTTGGCTACCTCCCTTGTAAGGGGGAAAAAGCTGTTGGTATGTGTACAGTATTTGTATGTATACAAATTATAGCGTGAAACATATATGCTCAAAATTATTTAATTTGACTTGAGTTTATTTATTTCAAACCAATACTAATACAAATGGGATAACCAACAAACATAAAGAATCTAGACAGAGTTACAGGTAAGAATGTAATAATATACTAGGAATAAATCAAAACAGCCAAATAAGGGGGCTTATTTTCAATGTCAAAAAGATATATATACATATATACATAAATATATATATATATACATATATACATATATATATACCTATACATATATATATATATATATGTGTGTGTGTGCGTGTGTATATATATATATATATATATATATGTGTATATATATATATATGTATATATATATATATATATATATATATATATATATATATATATATATGCGGAAAAACCGCCAAGGAAAAATGTAAACTGCTGACCAAGCGTTTTCGTCTATTCAGACATCCTCAGGGTACATAGAAATGAAAAAAGGACACAAGAATATATACACAGAGTATAAGGTCCAGAAGGGAACCAGGGAAGGTTGTGAGGCTATATTGTCGACCTGACCTGTTCGTGGTTATGGACGTTTGGGCCACTACCTTTTTCATAAAAAAAAAATGTCCAGCTTGTACATACCATGAATTAAATTTAAGTTATTGACAAATGTATCTTTGATCAGACTGGATTCTATTATATTTCTAGTCAAATACGATTTATTTTCAACATTTTCTTTGGCACCCTCCCAAATTATGTAATGAGTAAAGTCCCGTAGGCGAATAAGTTATGCATTAGAAATTTACCCACTCTTGACGCTATACTGATGTTGTTTTAACCTTACATTTTATTCTTTTCCAGTCTGACCAATATAGCATTTGTCGCAATTTTTACATGGAATTCAATAGATGCATCCTTCTACCTTATAAGGAGATTTTTTAATTAAAAGACTTCTAACTGTATTGAGGTTCTTGAATACCACTTGAATGTTGTACGAAAGAAATTAATTTCTAATGCGTTTGCTGTCGTTTTCAACAGAATATGCTTGAAAGAGAATCTCCTGCCACGCTTCACGAATATATATATACATATATATATATATATATATATATATGTGTATCTATATATATGTATATATATATATACATATATATATATATGTGTCTATATATATATATATATATATATGTATATATATACATATATATACAATGATAATAAAATCTTCATATGCTGTGTACAAATTAATTACTTATTCGCGTGCCATTCTGCACGAGATACAAAAAAAAATTCTATCTAATCTTTTCCTAAGAGTTTTTCTTTCACGGAAAGTCAAATGTTAATATCAACACAGCAACACAATATATAAATTATATTCTATATAACAATATTTTCATTTCCATATGTTATTATTAATTCTATAGACTTATTTATCTACTTATGGGGCAGAAACGTGGAACATAAGAGAGGAAGAGAGAAGGAGTTTGAATGTGTTTGAGATGAGGTGTCTGAGAAGTATGGTGGGGGTTACTAGGCTGGATAGAGTGAGAAATGAGGAGGTGAGGAGGAGAACAGGGGTGAAAAAGGAGTTGGGAGATAGGGTTGATGAAAGAATATTAGG
Organism: Oratosquilla oratoria; assembly: GCF_046742065.1. Classification (NCBI taxonomy): domain Eukaryota; kingdom Metazoa; phylum Arthropoda; class Malacostraca; order Stomatopoda; family Squillidae; genus Oratosquilla; species Oratosquilla oratoria. Next base: position 139,299 of record NW_027467754.1, on the reverse strand, counting down.
ATGGTTTGGACACATGGAAAGAATGAGTGAAGAAAGACTAGTAAAAGAGGTATGGAAGGCAGATGTGGAGGGAGTGAACATAAGGGGACGTCCTAGGATGAGGTGGATGGATGGGGTGAAGGGGGCTTTGGGGAAGAGGGGAATGTCTGTTGAGGAAGGAAGGGAGAGGACGGAAGACAGAGGTGAGTGGAGAATGGTTGTATATGGATGATGTTGTGATTGCATGAGGAGGAATGGGCAGGGGGGTGGGGTAGTGCGTGTGAGTAAATTTTGACGCAGCCCGAAGGGATTTCTCCCCGTCCTCTCCTTATATGCAAGGGGGGACGGAGAGGGGGGGTCGCCGATTAAATGAAGCGGCCTTGCTGTGGATGTGCTGTGTCCTGCGACACTGCTTCTGACCCAGGGCGGTGGGCAGGGTGCAGGGATGACCCATCATCCAGGAGGTGCTCAGATGAGAGGGAGGGTGGGAGGGGTGTGGAGTGTATGTAGGGATGAAATGGGTGGGAGTGTTTTTATGCCTTTCCCTTTTTGGCTACCTCCCTTGTATGGGGGGAAAAGCCTTGGTATATGTATGTATGTATATGTATATATATATATATATATATATATATATATATATATATATATGTAGAGACATTGGGACAAATTATGGGAAAGGTGGAGGGGGAAACACGGGTCTTTATCTGATTATCGAGTTTATTCCTGACCGGTTTCGCTTACAATAGCTTCTTCAGAGGAGTGTTACTCTGGGTCGAAGTTGGCGGTGTATATAGTGAGTCAGGCCCACGTTCCCTCCTTGCGGAGTGGTTGGTGGCTGGTTCCAGTACATGTCAAAAAGCATCGGTACAATATAATACAATAATAGTAATATAATAATAATACAACACAACACAACACGATCTATGACACAATATACAATATAAAATATACATACATACATACATATACCAAGGCTTTTTCCCCCTTCCAAGGGAGGTAGCCAAAAAGGGAAAGGCATAAAAACACTCCCACCCATTTCATCCCTAAATACACTCCACACACCTCCCACCCTTCCTCTCATCTGAGCACCTCCTGGATGACGGGTCATCCCTGCACCCTGCCCACCGCCCTGGGTCAGAAGCAGTGTCGCAAGACACAGCACATCCACAGCAAGGCCGCTTCATTTAATCGGCGACCCCCCCTCTCCGTCCCCCTTTGCATATAAGGAGAGGACGGGGAGAAATCCCTTCGGGCTGCGTCAAAAATTACTCACACATACTACCCCACCCCCCACCCCCCCGCCCATTCCTCCTCATGCAGTCACAACATCATCCATATACAACCATTCTCCACTCACCTCTGTCTTCCGTCCTCTCCCTTCCTTCCTCAACAGACATTCCTCTCTTCCCCAAAGCCCCCTTCACCCCATCCATCCACCTCGTCCTAGGACGTCCCCTCATGTTCACTCCCTCCACATCTGCCTTCCATACCTCTTTTACTAGTCTTTCTTCACTCATTCTTTCCACGTGTCCAAACCATCCTAATATTCTTTCATCAACCCTATCTCCCAAATCCTTTTTCACCCCTGTTCTCCTCCTCACTTCCTCATTTCTCACTCTATCTAGCCTAGTAACCCCCACCATACTTCTCAGACACCTCATCTCAAACACATTCAAACTCCTTCTCTCTTCTTCTCTTATGTTCCACGTTTCTGCCCCATACAGTGCTGTTGGCACAATCACTCCTTCATACAGTCTCCTCTTCGCATCCATTCCCAAATGTCTATTCCTCATTACACTCTTCAAACCACCAAGGCATTTACTCGCTTCTCTCAATCTACATTCTACCTCCACCTTCACTCCACCTTTTCCTGCTACACTTGCACCCAAGTATCTAAAACTATCCACTTCCTCCAGTCGCTCTCCCTTAATGTTCACTTCCAGTCTACTGCCACTTTCACCCCTTGTACATCTCATCACCTTACTTTTACCCACATTTATCTTTAGCTTTCTTCTATCACATACTCTCCCAAACTCTGCCACCAGCTTCCTCAATCCCTCCTCTGACCCTGCCACAAGCGCAGTGTCGTCTGCAAACAACAGCTGGCTCACCTCCCACTTTTCTCCATTTTCTTTAACCATCTCCAATCCCTGACTCACTACCCTAGCATTCACCTCTCGCACCACCCCATCCATGTATAAGAAAATATAATATATAATATAATATACCAAACCAAATCATATCTTGGTATATCACATTATAATACAACATAATAATTTGTATCAATACATAATCAATAAAATTATAATAAGAATAAATATTCGAGTTTTGAAAAATGGAAATATATATATGAAGATAGATGTCACCGTGATATTTTGTCATCGTGTTATGTCTGAGTTGTCCTGGGCGTCTTTTAGCTGCATACTCCGCCGTGCATTCCGTCCACTCCACTTCTCCCACCTCCCGGCCCGTGCTGTGTCCGGCAGTCATGTGTAATGTTTCAACTGTTTCAGTATAACACCTCAAACAGCATCGGTATAACATATGATAATAATAATAATAGTATTAATAATAATAATAATAATAATTACTGTAAAAATAATAACATACAATATAATATATAATAATGCAATATAATTATATTACAGTATAATAACATAACATAATACTACTAATGCAATATAATTATATTACAGTATAACAGGATGCCAATAATAGTAAGTGTTCAGCTTCCAGAAATCACAGTTTGTTCATGAATGCATAGAGAAGTGATTATAAAAGTGTTTTTTTTTTTTCTTTTTTAGAAAATTACGTTTACAGCTTTAAATGTAACTGTTTTAGGTACACAGAGCACAGGACCTAAGTTTATTTATTTCTTTTTTTCTGAAATGTTTCATTTTCGGATACCAGAGTAGAACTTTTGAAAAATAACACATGGTTGCATCATGCCTTCTCATGACGATACTGTATAAAGTGCATATATTACTTGATACAGTGCATATATTGCTTGATATCTGCCACAAACTTGTTTCAGTAAAGAATATCTATCACTGCAAAGTATTTCTATCTCTAATCTATCTCTTCCAGCTGGCATGCACATCTCAAAATTGTATGGAAAGAAAGCTCCCCCAACACCAAAGGAAGGGTGTGAAGGCATTTGTGATAAGAGATGAGCCCCAGTCTGATTCTGATGTGTACCTGAGTATGATCAATTGTATAAGGTCAGGCCATATGTGAACATTCTGAAAGAAAACTTTAATAAGATTCCTTTGAGTATGAACGTTTGTGTTGATGTGATGATGGTTCCTTACAAAGGTAGTGGAGGGCCTTAATTGTTACTACATCAAGTCCAAACCTAACCCTTGGGGGTTTAAAGTTTGGACTTTAGCTGATTCTTTTGGCATCGTGCATAATTTTGATACGTGTGTTGGTGCAACACCAAAAGTTGATGGTTTTCCTCATTTGAAATCCAGTGCTAATATTGTTTGTAAATTGGCGCCTGTTATTCCTCAGTGTAAGAATCACAGACTGTTCATGGATAATTTGTTCTCAACAGTTCCTCTGTTTTTTGAAATGTTCAAGAGAGGTATGTTATGCATGGGGACTGTTCGGAGTAACAGACTTGCTGGACTAAAATCAAAGGGAAAGTCTGCCTTTGTAGAATATGAACAAAAGGTTAGCACATGTGCAGGTTCTGTAAGGGTTGTTAGATGGAATGATAAAAATCTATGTACAGTCATGTCTACAATGGGATCTACTCAACCTGTCACAACTATTGGACACTGGGACAAAAATGTATCCACAACACAGAAAACTGATGTAAGGTGTCGTGCTCTTATCAAGTATTATGATGCAAAATATGGGAGGTGTTGATAAAATGGATGCCCTTATTCCTTTTTATAGGATGTTTTTCAGATCAAAGAAGTGGTATCATCAGCTTTTTTTTTTTATCATTTTTTTGATGTGGCAATAGTCAATGCTTGGTTGGTGTACAGACGGGATCACACAGCTTTTGGTGTCTGCAAAGCCTCTAAAATTGCATGATTTCAAACCAGTTTTGTCCTTATCCCTGCGTCTGCAAAATGAGCCATTGACAGGTAAGAAGAGAGGTGGGCCATCAGCTGGTGGAGTTGATGAAAAGCACAAAGGTCATAACACTAAACCAATTCCTTCTAACTAAGGCAATTAGGCATGACCAGGTTGGGCATTTTCTTGTAACTCTAAAAAAAAATGAGGAAGGTGCAAAATGCCTGGTTGCAAGTCGTCACCTATAGCATGGGGCTTGAAGTGTGAACTCTATTTGTGTATTGCCTCAGACAAAAGGTCTTTCTTGGATTTTCATGGGGTTCACTATGATCTGCAAACACTGCCACATGAAAAATGAATTGATCTTTCTGGTAAAAAAAAAAAAAAAAGTCATGTTTCAGGAGTTTTGACTTCTTTCAGTACCTTTTAGTCGGTTTACATTTGTCTCTAATTGGGAATATGAGATAAGGTATTTCTTGATCTGTAAACATTGCCACATGCATAAGGGACTGATTTCTCTTATACTGGATAAGAAATTTGTGGTACAGGAGTGTTCAATATTTCATCAGTACCTTTTAACTGGCTTTGATTTGTGAAAATGTTTATCTTTTTCATTCAGTCTAACAATGAAGTTATAGCAAACTTCACTCACTACATTCATTATTATCTTATCAAAGGTTTTTATCATAAAAAATAATAATCTTCACTTTCAGGTAAGATTAAAGTTTGGTATGTAATAATTCTATATTTTGGCTATATTTCACTAAAAGGCCTGTCCTGTGCTCAGATCATCGAAAAAGGCACGGTTGAAAAAGAAAAATGATTTACAAGAAAAAGTTAAAAACAAGGCCATTTCTGTAATATGGCATGCAAAAGCAATCAAAAACACCTACTGATTTTTTTTTTAAATGTGAACTTAATGTGTATCATAATGGGTTAAGAATATTACATACATATACCAAAGGCTTTTTCCCCCTTAAAAGGGAGGTAGCCAAAAAGAAAAAGGCATAAAAACCATTCCCACCCACTCCATTCCCCTCCACCCTCCCTCTTATCTTGGCACCTCCTGGATGACAGGTCATCCCTGCATCTTGTCCAGTGAGTGAACTTTCACAGATTGGTTACAAAATAGGATGAGGGAGTCAGATGAGAGGTACAAAGAAAAGAAAAGAGAAGAATATTACTTAACAATAAAATAATCTAATATATATATATATATATATCAGTATTATATATATATATATATATATATATATATATATATATATATATATATATATATATATATATATATATATATACATTGGATATTTCAAATATTTTACTTAAGAATATTAATTAACAATAAAATGATATAAAAAACATTATATTGGACATTTCAAATATCATTTTACATTAGAATAAAATAATATAAAATTTTATTTCAAATATTATTTCAGTTAAGAATATTAACAATAAAATAATATAAGAGAATTATTTCGGATACTTCAAATATCATTTCACTTAGGAATATTAATTAATAATAAAATAATCTAAAAAAATTATTTTGGACATTTCAAATATTATTTTACTTAAGAAAATTAACAATAAAATAATCTAATATATATACTATATATATATATACATACATATATATATATATATATTATACATGTATGTATATACATACACACACACACATATATATATATATTGGATGTTTCAGATATTATTTTACTGAAGAATATTAACATTGAAAATAATCTAAAGAATATATATAATAATAATAATTTGGACATTTCAAATATTATTTTACTTAAGATAGTATGCAACCCTTTAAAATCATGGATTTCTGAATGGATCCCTTGCAGCACTGAAATGTTTGCCCACCCACCCACCCACCGCTGGCTGGCCTACATACAGTCGGAATACGAGCTCCTTGAGATGGAACCCACATTCTGGAGACGGGTAGTATGGAGACTACCCTCTCCGACGCCCATCCTACTGGGCCGTCACCTGTCCGTCACTGGTGCGGCAAGACCAAGAATCGGCAGAAAGGAAGCGAGAATCTAGGCAAAGAGTACCAAGACGAGCGAGCCAAATGTAAGCTTCCGTACAGACTCGAATGAACCCGCAACTGACATTTCCTCACCTGAGTCAACGGGACGTGAGCTCTTGCTTGCCCAGTTTCTCTGAGATGAGTGGGCTGACGCATGCACTTGTACGTGGTTATGGACCACGTCTTGATCGAGTCCATCTTGCTCTGAGGGGGCCGTACCACCGCAGACCCGTTCTCGCTTCCGGGCGACATAAGAGGCACTGGAGACATGACTGCTGATGAGAATACAAACAATAACCCCAAGAATCGTGACACGCATTACGTTATATCCTGATGTTTGTCCGGTATTAGAAATGACAGTAAACCCCCGATATAATGGACAGTATGGGGACAGGGGGCCTGTCATCATATCCAAAGATCTGTTATGACCAAGGATCCCTTGCTATAGTGGATGAAAATCCGTTATAGCAACGGTTTGTCCGCTCAGATTTTTTGTCCATTATATCCGATATGCTGAGATCTGTTATACTGAGGGTGTACTGTACTGTTGTCATTTCATATTCAACTATTTTAATTTCCTCTTTTAAGTTAGAGTGCAGTGTCATGAAAAATGCGCTCCTGTTGTTCTTACAGCACGTCTCGTCTAGACTTTTTTTTCTCGCCATGGATCACACATTCAAAATCTCTAGAATTAAGAGAATCCCCAATACTTAGATGAAAATAAACAATTAAATAACAAAAATAATAAAACAAATGAATGACAGAAATTTCTGCAGACCAGCGGGAACCTCTACTTCTTCATTTTCGTTCCGAGCACTGGAAGTTTCCAATTTTTCCAAATACAGATTTCCTGGATACATATTTTAGTACACGCTGAATGTCCAAATAAGCAAGTTTTTATCTAAATACCCTGTGTACACAAAAGGACAAAATGTGCATCCCTGTGTTCTTAGCCTTCAAATACAGTCCTTTTATTCCCTTAAAAAAACCTACCTCCCTGAAAACAACATTATCCCATTACATTTATATATAAGTACTATATCTAGCAAATGTAGCATGTGACATTTTACCACTACTGAAAACAAAAGCCACCAATTAGTTTTTTATTCTCTTTATCAATTAATTTCTTTATTCCCTTTCAAAAACCCTACCTCCCTGACAACATTATCCCATTACATTTATATATATGTACTATATTTCGGTCTCACTACTTGCCAAACAAACCGAACAAAACCAAGAAAAGCCGAACAAAACCACAAAACCCAAACAAGGACGGGTTTTGCTCAAATGCACACTTCTATATATATATATGGTTGCATTATTTGAGCTATTTTCTTTAAAATGTGTGATTTCCATGTAATATTATCAAAGATAACTTACGTTTTTATCCTCTGCAATTTTACCGACCCCAGCTACGATTAGTCCAGCCCACCGTCTATGATCACTGGTGGTATGGATCAAACTACACACTTTTAAGCTTCTTACTGTTGTGTTATTAGTGTAATACATACATACATATACCAAGGCTTTTTCCCCCCTACAAGGGGGGTAGCCAAAAAGAAAAAGGCACAAAATCAATCCCACCCATTCCATCCCTGAATACACTCCACACCCCTCCACCCTCCCTCCTATCTTAGCACCTCCTGAATGACGGGTCATCCCTGCACCTTGTCCACTGCCCTGGGTCAGAAGCAGTGTCGCAAGACACAGCACATCCACAGCAAGGCCGCTTCATTAAATCGGCGACCCCCCCTCTCCGTTCCCCATTGAATAAAAGGAGAGGATGGGGAGAAATCCCTTCAAGCTGCGTCAAAATTTGCTCACACATACTACCTCACCCCCCATCCCCCTGCCAATTCCACCTCATGCAATCACATCATCCATATACAACCATTCTCCATTCACCCCTGTCTTCTGTCCTCTCCCGTCCTTCCTCAACAGACATTCCCCTCTTCCCCAAAGCCCCCTTCACCCCATCCATCCACCTCATCCTAGGACGTCCCCTCATGTTCACTCCCTCCACATCTGCCTTCCATACCTCTTTTACTAGTCTTGCTTCACTCATTCTTTCCATGTGTCCAAACCATCCTAATATTCTTACATCAACCCTATCTCCCAGCTCCTTTTCCACCCCTGTTCTCCTCCTCATTCCTCACTCTATCTAGCCTAGTAACCCCCATCATACTTCTCAGACACCTCATCTCAAACACATTCAAACTCCTTCTCTCTTCTTCTCTTATGTTCCATGTTTCTGCTCCATACAGTGCTGTTGGCACAATCACTCCTTCATACAGTCTCCTCTTAGCATCCATTCCCAAATGTCTATTCCTCATTACACTCTTTAATCCACCAAGGCATTTACTCGCTTCTCTCAATCTACATTCTACCTCCACTTTCACTCCACCTTTCCCTGCCACATTTGCACCCAAGTATCTAAAACTATCCACTTCCTCCAGTCGCTCTCCCTTAATGCTCACTTCCAGTCTACTGCCACTTTCACCCCTTGTACATCTCATCACCTTACTTTTACCCACATTTATCTTTAGCTTTCTTCTATTACATACTCTCCCAAACTCTGCCACCAACTTCCTCAATCCCTCCTCTGATCCTGCCACAAGCGCAGTGTCATCAGCAAACAACAGCTGGCTCACCTCCCACTCTTCTCCATTTTCTTTAACCATCTCCAATCCCTGACCCACTACTGTTGCATTTACCTCTCGCACTACCCCATCCATGTATAAGTTGAACAGCCAGGGCGACATAACGCATCCTTGACGAAGTCCCACCTTAACCTCAAACCACTCACTCTCTCCATTTCCAATCCTGACACAAGCTCTACTACTCTCATAAAAACTCTTGACAGCTCCCAGAAGCTTTCCTCCTAAAAAAAAGTCGTAAAATAAAAAATAAAGCATACATGCCCACCTTCTCTGGTGGGAACGCACACTCTTCCGTCAGACGGACTAAGCGGGTCCATACCTAAGCAGAGCACTGTTGCTACATCCATGCCTGCCCCTCGGAAGTTTCGTCTTGACCAGAGCCTTGTTGTGGCCCAGGGTGACATGTTGGGGAGCCCAGGAGCCCGAGATCAGCAGTTAAAGGCCTCCAGATGGTCTGTAAATGTCAACAAGGCAATACAACCTTAAAGGCCTCAACACTAACAATGGCTCTCGCACAGCAGGTAATGGAAAGAGAGAAAAAAAAAAGATTGAATGGGTATTAGTTTCTGATCATATAAGATTTCTGTGACTCTGATCCATATGGATTTCACTCACATCCCTAAATTACCGACTCAACGACACACGGGAAATAGAATTTAAAAGTCGAGATTACTCTTCAATTATAAACGAATGCCGAATAACTGGTTCATAGGGTTGTCAAAATTGTTGAAATATTAACATTCCAAAATGAAAAGGAATTAATATATTCCCAAATTTGAGGTCACACAGGTGAAAAGAATTGAATTACGGTTCCACGTCCGAATAAGCTCGAGATCCATACTCGCTAGATGACCAGAATAACCAAATGCGACCCAGAATAAAACATGCAAGAACATAACTGTAGCAACCATGATAACAAATACACATGGTTTTCAAAGTGCGCACATTCAACAAGTATTTTTTGTTTAGAATATAATGACCAACTTTTAAGACCTCATAATATAGCACCAGCAAACTTACCTACTAAAGCAGAGCTTCAAAGCATAATCTGGCAGAATACCTTAAACTCTGTCCTACAAGACATACATCTTCTGGTGTTTCTAGCAGGTCTTTAAATATCATAAAATAATTCATGACAAGCAAAATAAAAAATTATTAATAATAAATTAATCACTAAATACAATTAAGTGAGCAACTAAAATATAAGCAACCAACTTAAGAGGATAGACTAAAAATAAATTTGGGTGAAAATTAAGGCAAAGAGATGTACAGGGACGAGAAAATCATATAAGGGAGCAGAGACGTGGAATCTGATTGAGGAGGAGGAGGAGGAGAGGAAGCCTGACGTGTTCAAGATGGAGTACAATCCGCGTAATGAAAATGGATAACGTCAGCAATATTTGACTCTTCGTGGCATCTTAACTTCAACTCTGGAGAGACGAAGAGTGCGGGGGATCTGATAGAGGTATTCAAACGGGTCAATGGTTTGAACAAGGGCGACACAGGCAAGGTCATCATATTACGACAACAGGGCAGATCTGGTAGTAATGGGTGCAAGTTGGACAAATTTGGGTTTAAGAAGGAAATAGGCAAGAACAGTTCACCAACTGCGTGGTTAACGAATGGAATGGACTGTGTAACAACGTAGGTAGCAAGCGCTCAAACTATTCATTGTTTTAAGAGGAAATTTTGGTTAAATTCCACACTACAAAATTCACTGTAAGGGGCACCATCCTAGTCTCCCAATAGGGGGGGTTGTGACGTTAAACCATATCATCATCATCAAGAGGAAATTCCATAACTTTATGGATGGGATGACAGGTGGTAAGGGACATGGAACTGCCTAGTGTAGGCTCTATGGTCTCTTGCAGTCTCCCCCATTCTTATGTTGTGTGGAGGTGAGGCAGATAACAGGTGGAAAGAAATCAGACAAGTTGTTCCATCAAAAGTGAAGGGATGCAAGAGGAGTGCCTGTTGAGCAAAGAAGAGAGAGTGCAAAAGTTCCGAGTGGATGGGCAATGGACAAGGAAGTAACGCAGCCTGAGGGGACATTCTTCATCTTCTCCGTAAACCTCTCTAATAAATGGACGGAGGGGGAGAGAGTTTACAGTTTATCTGCCATGCTTGGGGGAGGGGGGACCAGTTTGGTCACTGCTGCCCTTTGTATTCTCTCGATCTTGCTTATGTCCTTCACTCTGTGCGGGGACCATACCATCGATGCATATTCCAATTGGATGCATCAGAGTTTCGATGAGTTTTTCGTCATTTCTGTCTTAACACATAGCCGCTGACACAAGCAGTGTGGTGTGGGTAGCAGAAAAAAAAAATTGAGTTTCTTGGGATTTTTTTTTTTTTACACTGCCAAAGTTGCACTTGTTTTTATATACTCAATATTAATATCTGGGCAACTTTGGCAGTGGGAAAAAACAAAACAAAAAACTTTCGTCCATTCTAGTTTGCCTCTTAAGTCACCCTTCCTTCACTTGGACACACATTGAACAATCTCATCACCAGTCACTCCACTATTACTATCCCACCCTCTGGCAAAGACTATAGACAGCACCCACCCAGTACAGGTGCCTTAGAGCTTTCATTCTCTTCCACTGTCATTTACGGTACCTCCTCCTTAAGAACAGCTTTCTCCTTTCCTATCCCAGTCAGTCTCTATCATCATCTCCCATGGCTACTATCAAAGACCTCCTGGCTCCCTCTATCCTCCTCTACAATTAGCAACTCCTTGAAATAATCTGCCCATCTCCACCTCACAGCTTTCTCTTCCATTAACAAGTACCATTTACAGTACAAGCTCAATATAACAAACTAATTCAGCTAAAGTCCAATTAGAAAAGTTTACAGAATGTATGAATGATTATCATTTATTTTATATTATTTGTTTATTTGTTTTGTTATCATTTGTCTGTTTGTTTATTATTATTTGCTTCATTCTCATTTGTTATTAGTTATATGACAATTTATCATTATTTACTATTTACCTGTTTGTTTATTGTTCAACTATACCTATGCATTTATTCATGTATCTTATTTATCATTTACATTATTATAGTTTTTATTTATTCATTTATTTATCATTATGAT